>NC_135500.1:204493647-204588108 GCF_052857255.1 Amblyomma americanum
CTCTCCCTCTACCCTAGCGGAGCACATCTGGTAGAGCGAGCGGCGATAGCAGCGGTGTCGACGGCGGCGCCATCTGTTGGAGTGCGGCTGCGGCGTTGCTAGGCAACAGCGGCTCAAGGTCGTTCGTTGGCCATGGCATACAGCATGCGACTGAAGTGCGCGACGAGCCGAAATGGCTCTCTGGCTGGCGTAGTGTTGCTTTCGCAACAAAAAAGTTTGAGAAAGCTGAAAAAGGCAGATGTGTCCACCTGCTCATGTGACATGTTGGTTTTTTGCAGGACCAGTACAAAGAAATCAGCTTCCGAGTCACAAGGATACGATGCTGGCGGATCACAACCGCTGTGAGTTGCTATATATCGTCTGCGTAAATGATAACCAATACTGCTCTCCAAAAAAAATAAATAAAGACACTTGAATTTGACTTCTTAGCCATCTACCATCTCTAGCTTAGTCTTATGTTTGTGGCAAGAAGCTTAAGTTGAATTTGTTATGAGAGAAAAAGTTCTGACGAAGCAGCCAGCAATCTGTGGAAGCAAGAAATCATTTCAGTTTGCTAGTCGTAAAGAGGAAGTTTTTACAGTTTCGTAGTGTGAAGGTAGATTTTGTCTTCCACACTTGGTAGTTTTTATGGGGCTTGAAAAGTTCTGTTAACAGTGTTGTCCATATCTTGGCCATCTTTTCAGTCTTGGTGCCTCTGTTGTTGTGGCCTACTTACATTTTCCTCACTTCACTAGGTGATGGACAGTGCAAACGGAGAGTGTTCCGGAGACTCGCAAAGCTCGGATGGGAAACGCCACAGGCTGGAGCTATCGTTTGAGTACCTGATGAGCAAGAACAAGCTCCAGTGGATCACAGTGGTTAGCAGCCAGGTATGTGGTGATTCATGTAATAGTAACGATTCACCTGTTTAAAAGGCATGGGAGCGCAGTTGGTTAGATGGGGAAGAATTTTTTGAATGTGCATGGCAGTGGACATGTCAGGAAGTCTGCCATTTTTTTGTTTAAAAAATTTGTTGTGATTTGATTATATAAAACCCCTGGCTTCTGTTTATAATTTTTAAATTTATTGATATATCAGATGTCCCTGTTTGGGTTTTACAAAAGGGGTAGGTCATTACAGCATGAACACCTTTAAATGTGCTTTATTAGTGTGGTGCTCTATTGTGCTCTACTAGAGGCACCCCATTGGTTTCTTTTGCTTTGTTGTTGTTTTGTGTATACCTTTTTTTTCACTGTGTGTACTTATTCTGATTTTTAAAAATAAACTCTCAGTTGCGAGTCAGTGCTTGTGGTGTCTGTTCGTTTTACGTGTGTCATCTTTTTGTGTTGTTTTTCCCAAGATTCTATACCAACTAGCTCATATGTCGATTTTACTCCTTTTAACACGGCTCACCATGGCCAAAACTTTCACTGCTCCTGCTGGCCAGAGTACCATGATATGTCATGATATGATGACATTCATGAGATGACACCATATATCGTGAATGATATATCAGAGTACCATGTGGCTGCCTTTGATTTTGATTGTGCCTTGGCTCAAGTGAGTGCCTTTGAGAGGGCGAGTGCTGCAGCATTTTCTGTTGCGCAGGCGATCCTGCTGAGCGTATGCCTTCAGGGCATGGTGGGTGAGCTGCTGCTCAAGAAGCAGGGAGCTGACCGGCCTCAGGGCACCAACCCTCGCCAGAGGCCAGGCAGTGGTCGCCGGGGCTCGTGGAGCTTCCTCAAGCGCGATGGCTCCAGCTACCAGATCTCCGTCAGCCGATCTGCATCCAGCGACGGCATTGTCCACGAGACTGTGAGTGCTGCCTTTCGCAGCTTCGGTTGTCACACTGCTCGGGCAATGGGGAGGGAAAGGAAGACACTTGTGCCCCGTATATATCCTGTAACGACTGTTACCTCAGTGCCACAAGTTTAAATTGTGCACCATAAAAGACTGGACAGGGGCATGGGAATGGTTGTCTGCCCTGCGGCCAGACGCCACCAGTGTTTGAATGGTTACAAGCCAGTTGAAGCATCTTTGATGCTACATTGCACGGTGCCACACTGAGGAGCATGTTCTTCCACCTGTATGTACAAGCTTTCTCTATCATGTAAGATAGAACACTCGTGCACTCGACACACGTGAGAGAACATGCTACAGTATGCTGGTGGTAATTTGAGCTCTGGTAATTTGCAGTTTTAGTTAATTGAAACAAATTTCAAAATTTTGGTTGGCTGGCTCTCTTTCAATGCTCTCTAAAGCCACTTATACATCTATTAAAGCACTTAATGCGGTCTATTAAACTATGTTAATTCATACTTTTTGTCTTGTTCCAATGCTCCCGGCACGTGAAAGAGCGGCAACCAAGGTTGGATGCGTCATGTTTGAGGTGGCATGCGAGTTGAAGATTCAGCCCTCCATCCGGTTAATTCAGTCACGGTCCGAAGGGGGGTCATATCGATCGCAGTTACCCCGTCTCCTTGTAGTTTAGTTTTCTGAGCTTCACTACCAACCTGCTAAGGTTGTGGCTGTCAGTCGCACTTCAGTGAGCCAAGCCGAGCTGTGCGGCGGTTCAGACGCTAATTGGCGCACCGCTGGTCTTTTTTGTCTTTTTATAAAGTGTCTCGCTTTTCCGATGCAATTGTGCATTCCGCTTGTTTCCATATGCTTGCTCCTGTGCGTCGATTACATGCACTAATCACGAGCTCCCTTGCATGGACAACACTGCTTGCGAGTAGCCTCCACTGCTACCACGTCACACCTGTGAAGGAGGTAGTGGAAGGCCTTACTATTTTGATTAGTTTTGCTTTGATATTCCAGAGAGTGGGCATGCAGCGGAATTGTGGAGAATCATCATTGCTGCACAGTTTTCTCTTAAATCAGGCGACCATTGCTTATTTTTTCATCAGTTAAAGTTGCTGCGATGCGAAACTGTTCCTGAATATTTTTTTTTTTTTTTGCAATCGTTCAACTATTCGACATTTGGATAGTTCAGATCTTTTTTTCAGTCGTTGAGGTCTTAATTAATGTGGTTTCACTCTATTGAGAAACAAGTGCATTATGGATAACTTTTTTCAGCCACACTTAACTAAGCATATCAAGGCCTTTCACACATATTTTATGTTGTGATAAAGCTTTTAGCTATATTGGAATAGATCCAAAACACTATTTGTATGCATAGGTATCCATAAAGCAAATTTGCTTTTAGTTCTGGTTCATATTAAGGTGTGCTTCTGATAATTCCAACAAATATCTCTGGTTCCTTGAAGTTTGAATTATCCCTAGACAAAACCTTCCTTCTCATTCCCCAATATGCCTTGGTGTCCAGGTGCCCATTCTAGGCTAACTTTATGTTGGGGGTGCTTGTTCATGTAACCGTTGAGAGTTGTGCACATGTGATCTGCTGGCATGTTTGCTTCATACCTTCAGCCTATTCCTCGGCTGTACAAGTACATGGTGATCTCTGTCGTGTGCTGATGAAGCATGATGGCTCCTAGGATAGCTGCAAATGTAGATAGATGGCATTCCTGAGCGTGCCATCGTTGTCATGGAATGTGGGCTCACAGCCTTGGTTATGCTGATGTCTTCCTAGTAGTGGGCATCATTGTACTAGGTGTCGTGGCCTGGAGTTCAGAGGTAGAGATCTCTTTGTTAGAGATCCAACCATCCGCTTTTATCACTTGTGTGTGCATCATATCTCTGGCACTTCGCCACAACTTGCTGTGCATAAGAAGTCTGAATAGTATTGTGCTCCTAAGTGGTGCGCTATAAGTAATTTTGCAATATGGCGTGCCATTTTCGTGAAACACAGATGGCACGCAAGTATTTTTTCATTTTCTTCAGTAGCACAGAACGACAGGTGTAGATTAGTACAATGCCGCATTGTTCACGCATAGATAAAATTGCTTATCTTTGATTGTCGTCCTCATTTGTGGGCCAGCTCTCTTGAGCGGAAAGTGGGCATCAGCGTTCTCATGCTCTCATCTTGGTTGTGCAGGAATTATAGGCATTCGTACAGTTGTATTTGGCTGCCTTGTCCATACTTGTTCTGTTGCATGAGCAGTAGCGACAGTCTTGCGTTACAGTTTAGAAAAATCTTTCCAATTCCTAGCTTTGCTATTGTGGTTGCAAGTGTTTATTGAGCAGAAAGGAAGCCTTTTGCTGCTCCTCCAGTAGAGGAGGAGGAGGTTAGGTTGGATCATGTGTGAGAAGCTTTGCGTTGTAGTGACCACAGTAGTGGCTTACTGGAAGTGAGCTACTGTTAAGCAAGTTTTACTTTTGGAAAAATCTTCCTAGGAACACTTTCGTTTCTTTTTTTCATTTTTGCAGTGTTAATGCTCCAGCTGAGAAAGTATTTTTGGTCCTAAGCATCAGCATACGTTGACATCTTCGCTTGCTAATAAGTTTTGAGAATGTAGCAATGGCAGGAGCATTTTGACACTTTACTTCACCTGATTTGACGATAGAAAGATGAAGGTCCACACTCTAGGCTCACGATGTTCAAAAGTGCACAGGGTAGGCATGGGCAGCATGGCCATTTAGCAGTTATCAAAGTAGTATAGACACCAAATTTTTTGTACTGTCTTCTTTGTGATGATGTGTAAGACATTTGTATATATAGATCACCACGTATTATTTGCCTATGACTGCTAAATAATTTATAATTGCATTTTTTCTCTCCCATTTCGGTTTTGGTTTCAACAGCAGAGCGATGGCTATGACATCAAACGTCAGTGCGTGTGAGGCATGAAAAAAACTGCGATATACTCATTGGTTTGTCATTTCAATTCACTGCAACGCTGAAGCCAGTCTGCCTCAAAGGCCAGAATCGAGTGAAGAAGCAGTGACTGTCTTGCAGGTTTCCTCGTTCCTTAAGTGACCTGTACTGACCACATTGGAAGAAGGGTGCACAACAACGCGGCCGTTCTTCCTAGTGGCCGTGTTCTCCTGACTATGAGTGCAAAAAGCATTTCGACAGTGGCTACATCAGCCAAACTGTTTTCCTAAAACATGCTGCAAAGCCTGCTAGATACCTCAGCAACGATGCATCTCTTTGCATTTCCATTTGCTGAGCAAAAAGCGGATTGAATGGAACATCTTCTAAATTATTACATTGCAGTGGGGATGCAACAGTTCAGCAAACAAAAAGGATCTGTCAGTAGCAAGTTGTGCAACTTGAGACGGCATACAAAACTGACAGCTTGGGTGTCAAACGTGAAAGGCAGTTTTGGTTCAATCAGCTGACCTTCGTCTGTTCAAATGAGGGCCTATCCTCCGCTGTGACAATGAGGCATCAGGTTTTCAGCAGTGCACAGTTATGCAAAACCAAACAGTTGTGGAGGAGCTTTGGGAAAACCGTGGGCACCAAGTGCGCATGCACATTGATATGTGATACTGCCCAAGCTTGCCACAGTGTGTACGTGCATTGGCCAGATACCAAACATACGCAGTACTGGTTGTGTTTGTGTGTTCCGCTTCTAGCTTTTCGGTGTCTGAGGTTTTGTTAATGAGCATTCAAGTAGACGAATGCTGGGCTCCTAAAGAGATCAGCGATGTACCTGCATATAGTGTTCGACATTACTTTTCATAAGATGAAAAATAAGAAACTGGGACTAAAAGTTTTTTATGGTTATTGCATCGTGTGTACAATTCAGAAATAAATTATTACATCCTTCAGCTTGCGCTGTAACATGAGACACGTGACAGCCGGAGCAAAGTAAAGCTTGTACATGTTGGCAGGTGTGTAGGCTTTTATCTGCTGGTCTCGCACCCCTATGAATGCAGGCTACACAGTGCTCACTGAGTGCTTGCAAGAGATGCCATTTCTCCTAAACCTGAAGTTACAGTTGAGTGCAGGTATCCGTTGGGAAGGCAGCTGCTAGCACCTTCAGTTGAGTGGTCACTATTGTGTCCTGAGCCAAATTATTGCCCGAAATGCGGCAGAGATATAAAAGAGTACTCTCCGACCCAGAGTAGCCGTTTCAAGCAGGCGAACATCGTATATGCATCAAACTCAAGTGCCTGTGCAAGGCGCACCCGTAGAAACGCCAACAAAACGAGAGACAAAAAAAAAAGGGCCCCCCCAGTACTGGTGCTGCCCCTTGTGGCTGAGCCATGTGTAAAAGTCATACTAACTGGCCGTGCCTCGCACCGCCGTCAGGTCGCTTCTCTTTATTCCGCCATGATACCAACCTTTGATGTCATAGCCACCACCTGGCTGCTGAAACTGAAACAGGTGAGAGAAATTCAATTACAAATTATTTAGCGGTCATAGGTGAATGCCACAGGTAATCCATGTATAGTAATGTCTTGTGTATCATTAAAACGAAGAAAACATGCAACCAGAATTTGGCGCCTACACTGCTTTAAGCGTGATTTTTGCTCAAGAGGCAGCTGTTTAGGCACGGTTGCATTATGGCAATGAGAGTTGTCTGTGTGTCCGGTAACTTCACTGTACACAAGGATGATGATGCGAGAGCATCTCTTTAGCGTACTGTTCAACAGGAAAAGTAAGAAGACCTTGGAAGCAGATTTAAACTTTTATTTTTGGGGACCTGATGCTGCAGCAAATGTTTGCACTCGCCACAGATGCCAAGCATGGTAGGCCACACTTGCTGTGCTCGTAATTTTTTGGCTGCAGTATTGAGGTGTTCTGTAGTAAACCCTAAAAGTCACTTGTGTGGTCCATTAACTCTTGCTGCCAGTAATACAGCTGCACTACAAGATTTCATTCTGTGTATGATCATAGTGACAGTACTTAGAACCTGAAGAGATAATGTCACGTTGTAAAAAAAAAGAAAGAAAGGCTGTGCAAACATGTTCATTCTTTGGACCTGATGCTAATATGTTGTGTAGCGATTTCAGTAACATTTTGTAGCAACTTCAAAATGCTAAGCATGTTATTTATGCTCGCTTTTCTTTTTTACTTATTTAATGACAATATAACTAGTTGCACCTAACATGTGTTTAGCACACGGGGGGCTATTGAAGTTGAAAAGAAAGTAAACTCGGGAGATATTTCGTTGAAGTAGGAATGGGGCATGGCACCCTGTTCCAGTGCTCTACACATGATAAAGAAGCTCTGTACTAGCAGGTACACTGGCGTAGTTCATTAACTTCTGTCGCTGGACATGGGGCTTGCAGTGTAGCTGCACAAGACTTGTGCTTTTAGTGCTGTGGTTTCACCTGCTGTCTTCATGTTTTTAGCGGGATGATGGCAAGTCTAGGACAAGAGAGCACACACGAAAGCTCAGCGTGAGTTTGCCTTGATCTGTGGCATGCTATGCAGCAGCCTTTTGTGGGGTGGAATGTTTGCATTTTCATGGTTTGATAGAGAGGAGAATATTTACTGATATCTCATTCAGCTGCTTGGGCAGGATCATAACTGCGGAGAACCCAGGAGCAGTGACTTAAGTTGCATTTCAAAAAATTATCAGTGTAAGCGCGAATGGGCAAGCACTGTTTGTTCAGAAGTGCTTCCTTCCTCTTGCAGCTGTTGATATATGCTTTCTTTGTATGTCTGTAGTTTGAGTACTCTTTTGAAGGAGAACTGCTACACGTTTAATTCACACTGCCAGTGGTCCTTTTGTCCTGTGCTACCGAGCATATTTTCCATTGGCGAGCTTTTGCAACAAGCACAGTACAGCGGGTCAAAGAATTTTCCACACCCGGTAACAGAGACTAAAAAATTTAAAAAGGGTGCTCTAAGACATAGAAAAGTCATTCCTGTTTCTGGAGACAAATGTCATCCATATCGTAAAGGTATTTAACCACTATTGCTTGAGATTCAAGCCAACCTGTGAGCCTAAAGAAACCTAACTTTGTTTTTGACATTGTGCTCAAGTTAGCATTGTTGTTCACTCCCTGTCATTCACAATTGGTAGAAAATGGAATTGTATCGTGTTTTGAAGTTTGCGCTCTGAACATTCTTATCAGCATGCTTCAGCAGTTAGTCCGTGGTGGCAGATTGTGTGCACACTGGTGATCACATGTGAAATTTCTGTGCAAAAATTTTAATGGTTCTAGCAGGTAGAACTGACTTTTCTCAGAATGCCGCTTTTCAGAACCTGAATTTGTGTTTTGTGGTAATGCTAGATTGATTCATGCTAAAAATTTAGCCGCTTTCAGCTTCAGTCAAAAGTTCCATTTGCAGTATGTTTACAGAAAAAAACATGGGCAGTGCTAGTGATACGTGTAGCATCTGTTTTTGGTGTTGCAGTTTTGAAGCTTATGAAGACAGTGCTTTTACAAGCTATGATCCATAGTATTCGTCTGTTTGGTGTAGCAGCTACTCTGAAGAACCTGCTTGATTCACTGCTCCTGTGTTCGACTTGCTAGTAGTCATGCCTGCACATTTAAAAGTGCATCTCTTTGTATTAACCTTTTTATATTTGTAGATTTTTTTTTCCAAATTTAAGGCTGCTGTACAGTTAAGGAAACTATGTTGCAGAACTGAGATACTAGGAAGTGCTTGCATATCAAGAAAGTGAGGGAAGACGAATTCCTTTGGATACAGGCATGCTGACAGCATGTGCTTTAACACTTTGCCTGGTGCTTGCTTAATCACTTGTGGGTACTGCTGCCTTGGATCGTTCGGGTGTGGCTTGGAGGGGGTGCTAACACAGTTATTAGTTTTGTATGGATTGTGCGCTGTTGCTGTTGCGCATGTTAACACATTGTTGCTCTGCGCCCTTTCCAGGACTCCAAGCGGAACAGCGGTGTCACGTCTCCAAAAGCAACCATGGAAAATGATGCATTTGAAGGCATTGGGGATGATGACCTCTGAGCATCGCTTCGTACAATTCTCCTGAATTGAGTGTCCAGTGTGAATTGTGCACTGTTCTTATATGGAAGGGGGGGGAGCTCGAAACACGGTGTAGTTGGGACTCAACCGTGCCCTTAGCCCCATGCTGCAGTACTTTTGGAATTTGGGCAAACATCAAGTGCTGAAATGGTTTCAAAACCTTGTATGTAGCATAGTTGTTCATATTTTGCTGTTTGCCAACATCTGCTGACCACAAAACAAAAAAAAAATGCATGTTGGGCAAGTTAGGTCCTGTTAGTCTTGAAATGAGCAAAGAGGAAAATTAAGGATGGCTTCTCCAGAACTTTTCCATGTTCGTGATTTTCTTGCGCTTTTTCCTTCAAGATTTGTCTGTCACAGCAGCAGCCAAAAGTAGCTCCTTGTGTTGCGAGTAGCAAGGTTGTTCTAATGCTCATCCAGGTGTCTTTATGGCAGCAGTGCTTAGTAATCCCTTTATTATGATTGTATTCCTTTTTACATGTAACCGCGTAGTGTACGCATGACAAGGGCTCGTGCTCTGAACCTTTAACTGTGAAAGTAAGATTACAATGGAGCAATGCAGAAGGACATGCTACACGAGAAGCTTGCAGAATTTGAGGCATTCCTCCACAGCTACAAGATCTGCACACTCATTTTGCTAAGGACTGCTTTTAAGCGTAATTGTCAAGAATAGGTGTGGTATTTTTCCATCACCTGTATGCAATACAAAGATTTCAGACCTGTCAAAGCCAACTTCATTCACCTTGACATTAGGTGAAAAGGTGAAAATAGTGTTTGTGATTATATGTGTTGCTGAGAAGTCTTGTCGGTAGCCAGCTGTTGTGCCGGGCTAGTTGATACACTTGCCTGCATTGCATGCATACATATTGATGGTGCCGTGTGCGCCTCTGACCCTGGATGTGGAAACCAAAACTTCATAGAGTAGAAATTCTACAGCACATGATGAACCACCTGTTTGGTGCAGACTCCCATTTGTGGCAGTACTGTACGTTTGGAGTGTGCGCATAACACATAAAAAAAAAAGCTACCTGAAAACTTACTGCATTGCATGCAAGCAATTCAGTGCACAGATTCCAACAGTTTGCTGCATGGGGCTTTTGGTGTTAGTATCTCTTGACCAATATGGCTGGAATATAATGCTTTTGGTACAGAACTTTCAAGTGGGCCTGTACTATATGCAGTCTCAAGGTAAAACTTATTCTGCAAATACATGGGACACGGGAAGATGCTCGGGGGTGTGCACATTGCCATGCAAGCAATTATGTGCACAGATCACGCAAGGGCAGGGAGCAAAAAGCAGCCTGATAGAGCCTGACTTATTAAGCTTCCCACTGAAACTTGATGTGGGGTTCAGCACAGCTACAAATGCTCGACTTAAAAGTTAGAATCATTCATAAAGTTGGTGAGGCCACAATAAGTGTTCAGTTATTTCAAAAGTAATACAGTGTTAGTGTTTCAAAGGAAACTTGATATTGTTAGGTCTCGCATAGCAGTTGTTTGCTCTGTACACTCGGCTATTCTTTGGTGGCGCTGTTTTTTTTTTTTTGTACTTATATCGACAATTGTCCATTTTATTGAAGGACTTCAGCTGCAAATGTAGCATGTGTCTTGGGTGTGTTCCTGTGTCACATGTTTCTCGTGTTACCGGTTTGTCCACAACTTGTCGTGTATTGTTCTTACTGTCATCTTTGCTTAGCTTTGACCAGTGGCTGGTGTGAGGTTGACTGGTATGCGTCTTCCTTTGCGGCATGAAATGCCCTTCGGCAGCTTGCAACTTGGCTCATGATTTACACCTGCTACTATTGCTCCAACATTCCTCATGGAAACATTGTGTTTGGTCTCCTTTACAAAGTCTGGAATGTGGGTCTGTGGCCTGTTTGTAACATTGTGTACATATCTGACGCTGAAAGAGTGATGCGAGTTAATGATTTCTGGATGCAGAAGTTTAAACTGAGCGCAACTATGGACACGACCGGCGGGCTGCACTGTCATGTAGTTGAAATTGTGCATGGGATGCCCGAAATGTGACCTGACCTTGTTTGTACTCTGGCTGTTGGTAACATCTCTCAAGCATGTGCACTTGAGGTGTTCATATGACAACGAATTTAGAGGTGTAAAGTGTCAACATTCTGTTTTTATGCTCCGAACAGTTAAGTTAGGCTATAACTGTGCTGCAACTTTTTTTTTTTTTTTTCACTGCTTGAAGTAGTCTGGACTTCAGTTTCGCATGCTGCAATGTGGGTTATACTTGTTATAGTTGTCAGTGGATGTCTTGCTTTGCATCGTAGTTTTCGTGGTTGCACCTATTCTGCATCCTGTTGTGAAACATCAGTGCAGCTTCGATGAAATAAGGTGTGTAATATGTATAGATGTCCTGCTCTGGTGAGATTTATTTACCTGCTTTTGACGTCTTGTGTGGCTTGAAAAAATTGTGGTGGCTTTGTTCCCTCCAGAAAATGCTGAAGGCAAGACCACATGGTTTTTAAGTGCTGAGATTAGTCCACATGGTGTGTACTTTGTGTAATGTTGTGTGTGGGTGTTTTATGTGTAGCATAGCTATTTCTCTTACTGGGTTTAGATGCTGCTTTACTTTATTGTAAAGGAGACAAGTTGGATGTGCAGTGAAGTCTATTGTTGTATTGTCATATTGTGACCTGCATCACGTGGTGAGCTTGCCATTATTGGCCCTTAGCCGTTTCTTTGTCCTCTTGCAAGCAAAAGCTACTTTTTATTTACGCCATTATACTCGTCACTGCTTTTAACGTTTAAACTGCATACCTTTTCAAGCACGGAGCGGCTGCAGTGCTCGAAGGCTGCCAATTTGATTTTGGTGTTGAAAATGAGATAAATGGACTCTTTTTGTTATAATAATGTTCTGTCAAATGTAGTAAGAAAGGTTCCTTATTGTTTTGCAGAAAAAAAAAAGAAAAGAATCGCTTTTAATGTGTGGCATGGTACATGAGGAAACAATGTGCAGTTGCAGCCAGCGTAATGACATGTATGACTGTTTTAAAAACCTGAAGGTGGTGCCAAAGCATTGCTAAAACATGCAGCACTCCTACCTAAGCTCACGCATGCTTGTGCAGCAGTCTGAAAATTCAGCAACTTCTTACAGTTTTCGTGACAGTTGATGCCTGTGAGCATTATTGCTTTCCAGTGGATGTAGTATGCCATTCTTCATGTTGTAATAAGAGTTCTGACTTCAAAAACTCACTGCCACCTAGATGTTAGAAACACTTAACTGTGACGAAACTTGGTGTAGATGCTGTTTCTGGGGCAATATCTGCTTGTTGATGCACTTTGAGGATATTGTGATGTTCGCAATGGTCATGGATTTTTGTCTGTTTGATCGTGGGGTACCGATTAAGTGGCTTTCCGAATCAGAGGGAAAACTGTGTACTGAAAAGATTGCCTGTAAATGCCGAACCGGCACCTTTGGGTCAGTTGTGTTGGAAAAGCTCTTATTGGCAGCAAGATCCGATTAAGAGTGGTGTGTTGCATGGTCAGAGAAAAAAAAAAGGTTGAATGGGTACCAGATGCATCACATGTAGGCAATTAAGAACGCTCGTTCCATCAGCAAGTTATCAGAACTATTTTTTTCCTTATAACGGTTGCACTTGCACTTTTGACTGTGTTGCTTGCTGCAGTGAACTGTAGGTTTTTCAATGATGGGGAGAGTGAAAAACCATTGTCCCAATTTTTTTTTTTCTCATTCATACCATGTGGAAGCTTCTCACGCGGTACAAGGAATTGGGAAAAGTCTTGTTGGTCAAGCTCATATTTTTATATTTTTTAGCAAGCTTGGTAGGTGTGCAATTGCAAGAGTAGAGTCTGTGTATTGCAGATGGAAGAGCTGGTCATTTCTTAGGTGTAGTTTGCATCACATGGCAGAAATACTAATGCGCGCTTTATATACTGCTTGTACATAGGCTTCTGTAAGGAAAGGAAATGGGGAAAGTTACATCTATACAAATATATAAATATATATATAAATAAATACGATGCATATTTTTTGTATGTGAGAGGGGACTTAAAAATTCCACTCAAACTGAACGGTGTGAATGATGTTGCGGTAGTGTTTGTTATCAGCATGTTCCATTTTAGTGGAACTGATGCTTGTGGGTGTTGCCATAGGTCACTGCTGACTTTTGTTTCTAGTTTTCTCTCCACAACCTTTGGTGCCAATTTCTGAAGAATGTCTTTTTGACATGGTTTTTGTTTGCACATGCTTCCTTATGCCAGTGTTCATTGTGGCATGCTCACTTACATTGTTGTTGTTGATGAGGCGAAGCAGATTTCCATACCGTGGCTAAATTAGTGCAACCAAGCCGTCTTCTTTTTCATCACCTTGATGGCTGGCGCTTTTTAGCTGGCTGTGGAATTTCACCCTGCAGTTCACAGTAGCGTTTGAGTTGCTTAATGCTCTTCTGTCAACTACTGGGAGCCATATTCTGGAATGACTGGTTTCGGTGATTTCCTGCGACTGTATACATTTACTTCACCATATTTCTGTAGCATCAAGGCATATTAGTTTTGTGTACCAAGTTTATAGTCAGCCAGAAAAGTGCTGTCAAAATTCATTTCTGGCTGTATAAAACATGCTGTAGAAAAGACAACTTCAACAGGGCGAACTTGGAATATTTATAATTCACAGTTAGGCAGCTGGCTGATTGTCCGTTTTGATGGGGGAATGCAGGGGTCAGTTGTTTTTGTCTTTTTTTTCCAATTCATGCTAGTGCCCTAGAAAACGGTGATTTCAAACACCAGTGAGACAAGCCTGTGGCTACCAATTTCATCTGACATGCCTTGTCTCAGTGCTCCATCAAGAGGGCATGATCTGGAAGTAGCACCTCCAAATGTGGCTGCTACCTAATGCTGTTAGTGGGCATTCTAATCTCGAAGAAGGTATTAAATGAGGCTTCACAGCTTCGGCTATCAGTATCATTTCAAAGCAAGACGAGCTCAGTCTCACAGCTTCAAGGCATTGAAGTTGTCTTGTTTTTTGGTCCTGTTTGAGCGGTGACAAAATGTGCAGTCCAGTCCCGTTAGTTTACTGCTGCTGCTTCTTTTCTTACAATTTAGAGTGAAGTTTGTGTGCGTGGCGCATGTTTTTAATACTTTTCTATTGTGAATGTATCCGTTTTTTCGTTGAGCTGTAGTCTTCTTTAGTATACATGTTTATAACTGCAATGGTATGTGATAACAACTTTGATCTTGTATTTTCTCCACAACTTTGCCGAGCATTTTGCTGGCAGTTTATATTCTCATTACGTGGGTAATAAATTAACCCAGGCAGTGGACGTCTCCTGATGTTGTTGCTGACAGCCTGCACTTGGTGTGGCTTGTCATGCTCTCTCAACGCTTGACATCAATACCACTTATGAAAGCAGTGGCGTTGATAAGTACCTATGCTGCTGAAAGAGTACAGTAGTGAACTACAGGACAACACATGAATTACAGGAGCAGAGAGGACAAGCGCAGTCATGAAAAATTTGGAGCCTTCGTAATGATTGCTTAATGAAGGGAATGCGACAGCATTTAGGCATTCAGTTTTGCTGTCAAAATTGAAATTTCAGTTTCGTTCCTGCAGTTAAATTGTGTACCCTTCACCATCACTATTTTATGTAAGCAAACACAAAGAACCACTTCCGAGAGACCGACATGTGGCCTCCCTATCCATGAGCTTATAGCAGACGGACGCTCGGCGCCGCAGAGCCGCACATATACCATCGTTTGCCGCTAAGATCTGCTTGAAACCAGGTTTTACTGCTAAAACCAGTTGAAACCAGATTTTCCTGGCCTTTTCAGATGACGCCACATTTTTGCCCCCAAACTGTAAATCCACCCACTAAGCAGCTTAACCCATGTCAGGTGGGCCAACACTGAAATTTTGTGAGGACTGCCAAGTGGTAAATTTCTGAGGTGGGCCAACTGCCAAATTTTTTGGAGGTCGGCTAATGCCAAATTTGGGGAGTATTCAGAATTTCAAGTTTGTGCTCTCTGCTGAGTGTCAGATTTTGGGAGTCCTTCAGAATTTCAAATTTGGTGGTGCTCTTTGATTGGTTGCTGTGCGTTCACATAACATCTTCCAAATGAGCAATCGAAATTTTGTTACGGAGAAACGGGGTGGTTACTGCAAGACGACACCCTAAATCTTCGCTTTAAGAGCTGTAATCATAAGACCCACACTAGCAGCAGCTGCTGAACAGGTATGCACGTGCAGGAACAAGTCAGATTTGTTGCTACGAAATTACAAATTAGTCATGTTGGGTTTCTTGGCACACAAACAGCTAAGGCTATAGAGCATCAAACACAAGGTCAAAAGTGTACTGGCAATTTTTAAAAATATTTTCAACATTTACATTACGGTGTTAGACAACAAAGGTGGTATAAACAAAGCGCACCTCGCATTCATGACTACTTGAATTAGTTTAATGCAGATGATGCTACTTGTTTTAAACCACTTGTGGCATTGATGTACTAGTCACTAAATTCAGTGTTTAGAGAAATCCCCCAACGTTCAGTAAATTCATAAAAAGAGTAACTGCTCATCAGCATCCACTGTATATTGCTGTATATACGTTGGTCCCCAATTTTCTGCCGTCACGGACTAAAAAAAAAAGTTGACTCCAAGTCTGAGGCATTTTAAACCACTGCAGCCTTGAAGAGTGCCACCTGCTATGATGTGTCTCAGTCAAGGGTGTGCCATACTCTTATCTTGCTATTAGTTACCCTATATTTGATGGGACATTCCGCCAGTAGCGAGAGGAAGTAAAGAAAGCCATAGGAGAATGCAAAGGTAGAAAGCAGCTGGTGAGGATCGGATAACAGCAGATCTCTTGAAGGACGGAGGGGAGATTGTGCTATAAAAACTAGCCACTCTGTATACGCAATGCCTTACGACCTCGAGTGTACCAGAAGCTTGGAAGAACTCAACATTAAGTCATAAGAAAGGAGACGTAAAGGACTTGAACAATTATAGACCGCTCAGCTTACTGTCCATTGCCTACAAGGTATTTACTACGGTAATTGGAAATAGAATCAGGACAACCTTAGACTTTAATCAACCAAATGATGAAGCAGGCTTTCGTAAAGAATACTCCATGATAGACCATGTTCACACTATCAATCAGGTGATAGAGAAATGTGCAGAATACCAACCACTATATGTAGCTTTCATTGATTACCAGGAAGTATTTGACTCAGTGGAAGCTTCGGCAGCCATCCAGGCATCGTGGAATCGAGGTGTAGAAGAGTCTTATGTGAAAACACTGGAAGATATTTCTAACGACTGCACAGCTACCATAGTGCTCCATAAAGTCAGCAATAAAATTCCAATAAGGAAGGGCGTCGGGCAGGGAGACACTATCTCGCCAAAGCCATTCAGTGCCTTTTTACAGGGGGTGTTCCGAGGCCTGAATTGGGAACAGTTGGAGATACTATGCTATACTATGCTTACTCAACAATAGATCAGCAGCCGGCTATGATGGAATAAAAGCCGCGTCGGTGAAGGCCGCTTCGCATATCTTATCTGAGCCACTGACGTATATCTGTAACCACATGCTTGAATCTGGTATATTTCCTGACAAGATGAAAATAGCCCGCGTTGTTCTAATTCATAAGGGAGGTACGTATAATGAAATAAATAACTATAGAGCCATTTCGGTCCTGCCGCTTTTCTCTGAAGTAGCGGAGCGAATCATATACAAGCATTTAAATAATTTCCTTCTTCTGAATCATGTAATTTCAGAGCATCAGTACGGTTTTCAGAAAGCAAAATTGACGGAAAAGGTGCTACTACTAACAAAAGATAAAATTATCAAAAATATCGAAGACAAACTTTATACAGTTGGAATTTTCTTAGACTTCCGTAAATCGTTCGACTCTATTAAGCATCACATATTGATTAAGAAGCTTGATGTACATGGTATTAGGGGAATAGCCCTAGCCCTTATTCGTAACTACCTCAGCTCAAGATTTCAGTTTTGTGTATTACATGGTTCTCAATCTGACATGCAACTTATTAAATACGGTGTGCCACAAGGATCAATAGTAGGTCCCTTGTTGTTTATGCTATACATAAACGACATTGTTAACATTCCAATAACTCAACAGATTGTGTTATATGCCGATGACACTAATGTTTTTTCTCTGGCGCTAATCTTAAAGAAATAGAAGTAAAGTCAAATGCTTGGCTACAAGAACTAAATACCTGGTTGTATTAAAACAAACTTCAACTGAATACAAAAAAAACAAAATTTATTCTTTTCCGTGCCAAAAATAAGCCGACTGGTTATGATATCACACTGTGCTACGCGTTGACTACAGTAGAACAGGTGGACAGCCATTCATTTCTTGGCGTCACTTTTCACAGAAATCTAAGCTGGTCTGATCACATAAACAAGGTTCGTGTAAAAGCAGCACGGTCTATAGGCATGATATATAGACTTCGTTATCTTCTACCCACTTGGTTCAAGAAAAAAATGTACTTTTCACTTGTTCATTCATATTTCAACTACTGTTTATTAGTTTGGGGCACCTGCGGCCGAACTGAAATGGAAAAATTGTTAGCGCTCCAACGTAAAGCGGTTCGATTATTGATGCCCTCCAGAACCTACATCAGTGCAGGTGAACTAATGAAGCAGCTTGCTATACCACCTGTTACAATCTCCTACACTATCAGATTGTGCCTTCTTGTATGCACAAAAATAACAGGACAACAGCTTCTATAATCAGTACTTTAGCAGAGATACAAGTTACTTTTTGCGGAAAACCTCAGTTGTAGTAGAGCGCCCTTGTGCAAATTATAGAAAGGAAACTGTGGAATATCAAATCATGCTAATCTGTAATGCTCACCCTAAATTGATTGATATTGCAAAGAAATGTAAAACAGCTGGCAAATTTAAGCGTGAATGCTGGAATTTCATATTACTGTCTGCATGAGTTTTGTAATGCGCGGTCTTGTGATCTTCTTTCGTTTTTCTTTAAACTTCTTACTCCCACCCTGAACAGAGCATTCTTTTCACTGATTGCCTTTAAATTTACTAACCAACCTTTTTTTTTACTTTCCTTTTGCTTTTTGCACAGCACTGTTGCATTATGTTTTTCATATATTTTGACACACTACAATATTCTAGATAATGTTGCTTGTTCTTGTATAACTGCTGCTGTGGAGAGCGACTGCTGACGCGCCACTGTTGCTGCACCGTCGGTGCCCTCCGAGGCCAGGGCCTAGTCAGGAGGATGTGTTCCCTCCTTTTGCCCTGCCTCAAGGGCATGACCTATGTATTACCTCAGTAAGAGTTAATGGAGAATACCTAAGTAATTTGCGATTTGCTGATGACATTGCCTTGCTAAGTCACTCAGGAGATGAGCTGCAAAGCATGATCAATGAGTTAGACAGGCAGAGCAGAATGGTAGGTCTTCAAATTAACATGCAGAATACCGAAGTAATGTTCAACGGTCTTGCAAGGGAACAACAGTTCACAATTGGCAGCGAGGTGCTGGAAGTGATACGGGAATACGTCTACTTGGGGCAGGTAGTGACCAGTGATCTGGATCACGAGAGGGAAATAAGAATAATAATGGGGTGGAGCGCATATGGCAGGTTCTCTCAGATCATGAATGGCAGTTTACCAATATCCCTCATGAGAAAAGTATGTAACAGCTGTATCTTGCCAGTAGTTGCCTATGGGGCAGAAACGTGGAGGCTAACGAAAAGAGTTCAGCTTAAGTAAAGGACAACGCAGCAACGTATGGAAAGAAAAATGATAGGGAAAGAAAAATGATAGGTGTAACGTTAAGAGACTGGAAGCGGGCAGAGTGGGTGAGGAAACAAATGCGTGTTATTGACATTCTAGTGGAAATAAAGAAAAAAATAGGCTTGGGTAGGGCATGTAATGCGAAGGCAAGATAACTGCTGGTCCTTAAGGGTAACGGAGTGGATTTCAAGAGAAAGTAAGCGTTGCAGGGGTCGGCAGAAGGTTAGGTGGGCGGATGAGAAGAAGTTTACAGGGATACGGTGGCACAGCTGGCGAAGGACAGGGTTAATTGGAGAGAAATGGGAGAGGCCTTTGCCCTGCAGTGGGCGTAGTCAGGCCGATGATGATGATCTTATATTTCCCTTATGCAGTGACTGTTCTTTTGACATGTGGCTCAAAATATGCGCTGTTTACCAGGCTCTACCATGAGAAGTTTTTGTATGACAGTGCTTTGGCCTTTCGACATAGATTCCAACTGACCCCACCATGATCTGTTATGCTCAACATATATACTGCTTCTGCTGTCATTGCAACAAATTTAACTGCACTCGCATTTATTTCGATGAAGTTTACCCTTGTATAGTACTCATGTGATTGCCAAAAGAAAGCAGATGAACAAACATTTAACAATTATAAGAGAAGTTCATTAGACGGTACACATAAACAGCTCTGGAATAGTTTTTTTAGAGCATAAAAAAGAAGGAAAAATGTTGCTGTGCTGTTCCTGTACATGCAGGCCAATAGTTATGTATAGCTTTGCAATGCATAATTGGTGCGGCATTTGTGGCTATTTCTTCCCCTAAACTTGTTAAAAGGATGGAAGTATTTTGTACAACTACATTACCAGCATAATGGTATTAGTTGCACACGGTTTATGTAAAGAAGAAAACATGAAAATAAGCATGGAAAGAAATTGTGGGAAAATTTTGGGTTCTTGTTTGATGTGATTGGTCGTTGCCAAACTACGCAGTGTTTGCTCTAGGATGTTGTGCTGTGATTATGATTTTATTTTTTTGCACTGGCATAGATGCGAACCTGTTCGCTCTACTTTCTTGTTTGTTTTCCACATCTTTTCAAGTGATTCTAGATAAAGTTGGATTCGACTCATAGTCATTTTGTAAAGCTCTATAATAGAGTTTCTGAGTGCATCAAATATCAAACTTAGCGGCTTTTTGCCTGGGAATCAAAGCTTGTTTATATACAGAGATCGGGTTTGAACTGCACCCATGTTTGCAAGCTGGGCTTTTCTTCTAAGTGGCTACACCTTCAGTTTTTTCATCTTCTGTTTGCTCCCAGCTATTGTAGAAATGTATACTGCACATACAGTGAACTTTGCAAGTTGAAACCACAGGTCAAGCACCGTGTCACCACTCTGAAAGGCTATGAAGTTAAAGCAGTGTATTAGTAGTCAGTCAACACTTTGCACATGCTCTTTCAACTTTAATTGAACTAGACCAAGAAGGAGGCTGTACACAGTACTGGTGTACTTCACTCTTCTCCATGTCGTATTCCTAGACGCGGATGGCATTCTGCTGCTGCTAAGCATTGTCCTTAGAGTGTGACAGCATTAATTTGTCTTGCAAGAATTGCGAAGTTTTGTTTTTTGCAAGCTCAGGAGCAAGTGCATGTTGCCATCTCGAGAAGGAATCCTTGGATAGCAGCAACTTGTTGTTTACCACATAGCATGCTACAAAAGTAACTATGTGAAGACTTTGTAGTCTTGCTTGGAAAATGTGTGACATTGAAAGGAAAGGAAAGTAGTATAAGCTCATTGGAGTAAAACTTGAGCACTGACCAATATGCTGTTGTTATGTCGACATGCTTTCAAAGATTGCGTGTGCACGTACAATACACTGCTGCTCTTAAAATTACAAGGCAACTAGGGAAACATCCTGCAACTTTCATCTTTGGAGACGTGTGTAGTAATAATTGTCAGGGTTCTAGAATTTGCAAGCCATATAAATTTCACAGATGAAAAGTGCAGAGTGGGCACATCTTATACTTCAAACAGCATTGTGTAACTCCTTGTTTGTAATGAAACAATGAAAGCCTGTAACTAATACTGCTACTGTAGCAAAAGTTGTGAATTCATTGATCTCTGCGATCAATGAAGTTCTTGACTAGGCTGATAAAATTTCTTAGAACGTGCAGATTTAAATCTAATAAAGTTAGGTAATTTTGTTCCCAGCATTCACACATATTGCGTTAATGCTGCCACTGAAACATTGATCTTGGCTTGGCTTCGAAGAGGCTAAAAATGGACACCGGAACCCTCGGTATAAAAGCTCATGGTTTACAATGCGATCATATATTGGAAGATCATCTGTTGGAAAAAGGACGCTGAAATTTATATTGCTGGGCTAGTTGGTATCATTTATTTTTTACAGCCCCATTTGTGTAAGCATTACGATTGTCTTCTCATGTCGACAAAGGAAGGGTTATCTGGTATGTGCTAAGCATGTTTGGATAAAGACCTTTGAGAAAACAAGCTGAACTGGATTTTAAAGCACTTTTATACACAGTGAATTTCCAGGAGTAATATAATCATAAAAACTAAACCAAGAAGATAAAATGTCCTAATGCATCCACTACACAGGAGATGCAACACTACCTCATGAGCAGGTACATGAAAGGCTTCTTATGCTTGTCTCTGCATAAGCATTCAGCTCGGTAAAAAGAATACCTGGAAACACCCGTACAGCAGTCTTGGTGCCAGTTGATAACAAAGAAACATTGGCTTTCTCTCAGAACTACCCACAGTGAGGCAATAAACAAGTAACAAGTGGTACAGTGATTGCATGAAGCTTCACGTCATGGTATCTGAAGAAGTGATGCATTGGCACAGCATCTGATGATGAGCTAATGTTTATAGTGATGGTAATGTTTTTAATTATGCAAAGGCACACACTGCTAGCTCATATATGAAACGGAACAAATTGTCTGCATTCAACCAATGATTGCTCCTTTAAAAAGTTTTATGACCGAAAAGCGTACTTTTTGTTCTCTTTTAAATAGTTTTCTGTTGGATAATATCTTTGAAACATTTTCAACTTCACTGTAAAATTAACTACAAAATTCATTCTTGTTGAAATGCTGGCTATCCTTTCGTTTTGTAGTGCATGTACATAACCATGCCAATGTTGCAGCCTGCAAAGCATCCATGTACAGTTGAAGGCAATAGACTGCTTACCATAGGAGCCATGAAAAACATGCTTGCAGTCTGTATGTACTGGTCTGAAGCTATAAGGTGCAGTTTGCACTTCGTGTGTAGTACTGCTACAGTACACTTCTTAACTGCGAGTTGCCCACACATATTTAGGGGGGACGTGTCTCTCAAATTGTGAAAAATGGCCCAGACAATAGTTTTTTTTTAATGTAATTGTATCCACTCATGTGCCTTGCTTTCTGTGCTGTCCCAAAGTTTCATTGCTGAAGTCCACGGGGAGGTGCTCTAAAATAATTAATTTGTGAACCGCGATGGCACTTCGTGTCAGGGAAACACTACACAAATTTGTATTTTTCTCCGTTCCGGTATTCTGACTGGATACTCACCTTGTGGAGATTCCTTCACGACTGTTTCGCCTATTTCGGCCCCGTGTGTTTTGTTGCACTCACAGAACTACACTAACGTGATAAGAATCTTGGTTTTTCATTTTGATTACTTGTAGATTCTAGGTACAATATCTTGTACAGTTTAGATGTGTTTAGGCCATTGGGTTTGTAAAAAAATGAGACAAAAAATGTATGATTGTCATCATTTGTAGCACGCATTCAGAAACACAGTGAACGTTGAACCAGTCTAATCCTAGATTTTGTCGAGTCTGCAGGCTTTCCACAAGGTGCAGAAGAGAAAAAATTTGTATAAAGAAAATTTCCCCAGATGTAGTTCTGAATTTCTGTACACTTAAGTTTGAAAGCATAACTAAGATGCAAAAACACTTTCACCAAAAACCATAAAAAAATAAGGTTGGTGTGTAAATTTTGGTGTGTAATACAAAAATTTTGTATTGAAGTATTATGAATCTTTTGAGCATATTAGAAATAGTTTTATTACTATTCTCACAAAATTTTGCTGTTAGATCTCTAGAAATTTTTTTTTTAAATATATTTTCCCCTCTAAATCTGGTAAAAAGGTTGCAGAGTAAGGAAAATGTAGCAGAAGGCTGGTGCAACATTCACTGCATCCTACTGGCTCGCCAAATGTTAAGACAGACTGCAAATTTTTGTTTTGAATTTTCATGATGCAATGTGTACTGACATACTTGAAGTGAGAAGAAAATTTCACACAGAAAATCTAAAATTCACAAATCTGAAAAACAAAGAATGCCTTGGCCCGCAGTATGGCCCCCAGAAAGGTAACAAAACAAACGGGATCAAAATAAAGAATGTGAGCATCTAGTCAGAAAACCAAAACGGAGAAAAATGACGATTGTTCGGATGTTTCCTTGCAATGCACAGCCGCCGCGGTTCCTAAAACAATTTTTTTAGAGCACTTCCAGTTGATTTCAGCAATAAAACTTTGGGGCGGCGTAAAAAAATGAAGCGTGCAAATGGATACAATTGTCGTCTTTAAGAGTTTTCATGGCTTCCGCAGTATTCAGTTTGCCATTGACTTAACATGTGTACTTAAAACATTGCTATTTAAAATGTCTATTTGCAACATTGCTAAAAATAATTTCCTTCTTTTTTAACCATCGTTGCTAAAAGCTAGGGCTCTCTGCTTGCCATAGCGAGAACTAAAAAGTGGCTGCTTTCAAATGATTTTCTCCTTTTCTGAAGACTCTCCTATGGTTCCCCAAGCAGGTTCAGTGTAGCGCTTTACATGTGTGCAGAGACAAGCTAAAGAGAATTATATTGCAAATCCTTCTTCTTTTTTCCAAGTAGCGCTGTTGTCTCTCCGAGTGGTTCAGAGACGACACTGTCACTGTCCTCAACGCTGCTGCTCGAAGAGGGTTGACCTTCATGCCAGAAGGATTCCGGTTCAGTTCGGGATGCACAGCACCAGTAGAGAGTTGCTATGAAGGCCTGCAGATAGGAAGATGATGAAGAATGTGGGGCAATACGGAATGCAGTTCTTGCCATAGCTTTATTTTGTCCATCATCCAAAGCAACTCTCAAGTGCAGTAAGACAAGGAAGATTGCCTTGCATTGATAAAATTGTAAGTAGTGATGATGCCAAAGGGGGGAGGGGGGGGGGGGGGGGGGGGAGCACTGGTAGCCGCCACCCCAAAGATTAGCCAGACCAAAATTAACTTTTTGGAGTGTTTCTTCAGACCCTTTGGAAGAGGAAGCTACCTGATAATGCAGCTCGTATTGCTAGCAAGCAAGCATGCGTAGTTCTCGCCGTTGCAATCTCTTTAAAAAAAAAAAAAGAAGTTATTTTATCCTTGTGAGAGCAGCACGGCGATGCAGGCAGCGTGCCTTCCCCAAATTTGGATTGCTATTCATGAGTAGGCTTGTCTAGACTGCTGGAGCGATGTGATAGGGACAGACTGCAGTTTTAGAACACGTACTCTTTCAGGGACATGGTGCTCATGCCTTTGTGATTTCTGCATATAAACGCAAGTGTGGTCGGCACAACGCAGCATATGGCATAACATACTGCTTTCTTGGCAGAGCACGGCTTCAGTGCTCTAGACAATCCTGCTCACATTTGAATAAAGTCGCAGGCAAAGCAATTTTTGAAGGAGTGAAATTGAGCTCCTTGCTTTTGTCAGATATACCAAAGCATATTGCACTCCAGAGACAGTATGTAGTCTTTTCAAGATTCTTTGCGTTCAGAGTTGTTGTATATGCTTAGAGCTTTTCACTAATAAATAAGCTCAGATGCAAAATGCAGCAGTTGAAGTGAAATATGCCATATTTTGAATGCAAATATAATAAATTGTTCATAACCATACCGTTAGCAGAGATCCTCCTGCTACAACTGTGCTGGCCCAAGGAAAGCCAATCAAGTCCAGCAGGACACCTCCTGCTGATGGACCAATGACTTCTCTGCAACGAAGCATGCCACAGGAATGTGAGCAGGTAGTACTTCCCTGTGTTTAGAAATACCAGAAATATAGCAGAAGCCCTTCTCAGTAGCAGCAATGAACAACAGATGGCTGCGTTTCCATGAAGGTGAAATGCAAGGTGCCATTGTCAGATGTCAGGTGCACATAAAAGAACCCTAGGTAACTGAAATTATTCTGGAGCCCTCTGCTATGACATCCCTTGTAGCAGGTCGCTTTGGGATGTCCCATGTGCCATACCATAACTACAAACAAAAGCATTCACAATCAATGGGTAGCTAAACAGTTGAATGCTAATTTTACAACACCAGCTCGCTCATCTTAATGCATGCATAAAATGTAAATTCTCATAATTGTGTGCGCTTGTATACTGATGGAAAACTTCTTGGAAAGTGTTGCTGAATTGGCAGTTAACTCCAGAAACTTTCAGAGTTCGACTGCTCCACCAGCAGAATCACTAAACACAAGCTCATTGTAAGAAGCTCCCGCCTATGGTCATAAACTGGTGCCTTACAGCATAGAAATGTTGGACTTGATGTGCAAGGTGCATCAACCAGAATGCACTGCTATTTTCTGTTCCATATTTCCTACATGTTTCTGTCTCCACTTCAATCAAATTTGAACCAGTTGAGACAGTGATGGTCCATTTGAGGAATTTTTCCTTTCTTTAAAGTAATCTGAGGAAAAGGGAATTTTTATGGAGTTTAAGGGAATTTTAGGAGTATTCAAGCCTCTGCAGGGAAAAAGAGCTTGAAATAGGGATTTCTGGGTCTAACTAATGGAATTATTGATTACAGCATGGAACATCACTGGACGCAGGTGAGGCCCATTCTATGCTGCCTAGCAAGCCAGCAATCAGCCTTCATCCTGTTGGTTTCTTCTGTCTTCCAAGAATACATTTGGTCCTATTAGCTTCTTTTGCTTTTCAGTGCTTGGCAGCCATTAGCTTTTGCATTGACTGGTGCCCTCAAAGGTCGTGACAACATTTTCTGACATTGTATGCCCACCTGACAGCACACCTGGACAGGGCCCACAACTTGGCTCGTGAGGAGGTAGCTTGCTCCTTAATTGACACGGCCCAATACATGCTAGCAATAGTTTACACCAAGGGTTTGCTTTGAATGTAGGCCAATTAATTTAGGCTAACTGAAACAAGTTCTCAGTTAGCATTGGGAGCTACAGTAACTAGCAGCAGTCTCATGGCACCAGTCATTTATCACTTCTTATCAAATGAATAGTGATATCCTCTGCTTTTCACTATTCCTAACAGCAATTTGTCAGGACCAAGTGATACAGAATCAAGGAGATTCTAATTTTCTATGTGTGCGGCAGTTAAATTACCTGCCTGCTTGGTAGTTCTGCACTGCAACTTAATGTTGTCGACCGTCATTTTATGGGATTCACAGATACATAAAATCATAGCTTCCTTTACAGGCTTAGAAAACTACAATATCTTTTGCTTCCTAGCACTTGCAGAAAGAGCTTTCTTGTGTGAGAGCAAGTAGGCAGGGATGACTAAACACACAGAACATACCCCAATGAGTACATGGCATTCCACCAGCCAGAGACAAGCGCATATGTTCCAATGTCCTCCTTCATGCCACCAGAACTGCAAGAAAACAGGGTCAGTGAAGAGCTAAGCTGGACACCAAAAACATTACACCTGAAAGGGGGACACTACCCTAAAGAGACTTTTTGAGTCGCTTGCTTGACTTCATTGAAACTTGCTGGGCTAGTTTATACTATTGCTGATACACCATGCGTGCTAAATTTCATTATTCTTCTGGGGGGTTTTCTTGAACATTGAAGCTCTAAAAATAAAAAGGGGGGATTTTCAATCTTGCGAGTCCATTTTTTCTCGCTTCCTGTTTCAGCAAAATGTCAGCTTAGGAAACCTATTGTTCCAACATTACTTGTTAGCATTACTATACTGTAGCAGGCTTTCTGGAGTGACATTTTGTGAGGAACACAACTGAGCGCTTAGTTTGTCTGCATATTAAAAAAAAAAATGAGTTAGTAACAAAAATGGTGTGAATGAAAAACCACTGTCATTCTTGTAAAAAATTGCAAAAGTAAGGCAAAATAATTTCACAGTTGTGTGCTATGGACATCCCTAAGGCCACATAGCACAAAAATTAGGAAAATTATCTTTCTTTTATAAGCGATAGTTTTCCTAAGCAAGCATTCTCATCTTTGTCATGTAGGTTGCATAACGTTCTTCACAGCTATTTTAGAATAATAAAATTTAGCAGAGATGGTCCCAGCAGTAATATAAACTAGCCCCGCAAGTTTCAATGAAATTGAGCAATCAGTTCAAAAGTTCATTTAGGGTAGTGTTCCCCCTGTGCTCCTGACACACAAAGGCAGGCAATTGTTTACTGTAGAAAGACATGGCAGCTTGTATTCTTTTTAACCTGGGGGTATATGGTCAATGTTGACTTCAATAGGCAAAGAAAGCTACCAGCCATATTCACTCAGCATGCGAGCCAGACTACAGTTTAAGGCTCCTGAAACAAATTTAGCTCTTTACACCAGCAATGCACAGAAGGTGCACACAATGCTCTTAAGCTTTTTTCTTTTAATGTTGCTTATTGCCTTAGGGCATAAAGAATGCTCACATATTTTCAGTGATTCATTTTTGACGCACACTGAGTACAGCTTCTTTGGCAGAAAAAAAAAAGCTGTAGCTCTAAAGAGGATCCTGCCTATCAATTTAGATGCAACACTTGTTGGACTCACGTTGCGGCACGAATCATGCTTTCCATTGTGGGCACATAAGCGAAGGCAAAGGAAGCCCCCAGAACAGCCACCGTGGCCAGGGTAGCCCAGAGGTTGCTGAAACACAAGTGCATGCAGATCAACAATGCTGAAGCTGCTTCTGAAATGCATATTTGAAGCAGCAAGTTTTTCATTTATGATAAGTTCCTTATGCATACTTTGTGGTAACATGTGCAGTCTAACGCGATTTAAAGGTGATCACTTCAGGCTTAACGTACTTGGATAAAACAGCTATAACAGTTTATTTTTTCCAGAAGGCTGCGACTAATACATAAGCATAGCTGGCAGAAGGATGCCTCCATTTTGCACTGTCATGCTTGTTGCGGACTACGTAACCGTTATGTCAGGAAAAAAATTCTTCGTCCGTTTCAGCCGGAATGAATGTCATAACTTTAAAATCGCGCTAGACTACAAGCGAGCTGAATTTTACATTTTTGTTCCCAATTTTTTTCATTTCTTCAGTGAAAAATAAAAGCATTATTATTGTTATTTTGCTCAAAGTAACAAAAAAGCAAGGGGTATGGACTGGATTTTATTTACTGGCTAGCTTATAATACTACCAAATATTTATTAGAAATGGCTTGCCATAGCAATATAGAAACAGTTGCTGCTCTGATTCATGCTCTTGGAGTGCTCTGGATGCTGCAGTGCCAGATGCTACCATATTCGCTCTACACTGTGCTCAATTAATGTGTGCTCATTTGTTTTGACCAGTCTGAATAATGATGCTTAGGATACCCAGAGATGGGAGAAATTGTAATTGATTTAAAGCACTCTAAGTGCTGGAGTTTTGGACATTGTTATTCTGAAGACAGAAGGCCAGCTTTAATTTAATGCCCATTTTAGTGAACTATGAACATAAATTATGCAGATTTAATCGTCCCCATAGAAAGTGTCTGAAAGTTAACCTGGTCTGCACATTTTTTGAACACACTATAAATAATGTTTCTTTCTTTTATCTGAAGCAGCAGGAACCATGGGACATAGGAAGAGTCTTACTTGATAACTGCTGTTGTTTGAGACTTAACTAGTTAATGAAAGCTGCCTTATTTTAACTGTCCTCTTCGTAGCTAACTCAGCACAGCACAACATGGCATGCTATGGGCATGACCAAAGCAGGAGAGCCTGCAGTTGAGGGAGGCGAACAACATGTTCAATTTCTAGGAATGATTGCAATGTGGCTCACCTTGGAATGCCCAAGAATGGTGCTGGCCCCATTAGCAACTGGGCAGCAGCCATTATGATTAGGCCACTGATCATTATTGGGATGCGCTGCTCCTGCACACATGAAGTGGAAGAGAAAAAGAGTTGAAGCTCACACTTCTATCTTTTGCAGCCATAAATTGCTTGTAGACAGAGTCAAATAAGTTCCAAATTTAGCTCCTGCATGGTCTCACTGTTTTCATATAATATCGCCGTGAGTGGCAGATCTTGCAGTCTCGCAGTGTCCAAACACTAGCTCACCGATCACTGTTGCACTGTATAGTGAGCAAAAAAGCAGTCATAAATTACATACATGGCAAATACTGTTTGAAGTCATGTGCTTTGTTTTGTGCTTACATGAGTGTGGACACGAATACAAGTGAACGTAAATTTTTGCGCTCCTACATCCCTGTTATCGGAACAGGTGCATCTGGCCTGCAGGAACCTTGCAGAAATACAATTCACAATGTTGGAAGCAAAAATGTAAAAGTAAATATATTTCCTCACTGCAGCAAAGAGCAAAGAAAAATAAGGGTTCAAAGCAAACATGCATATTTTAAATAAGCAAAACTTACCGTTTTCATGCAGATGAGACCAACAAGTGGAGAACATATTGAAAATATTGCGGACATTACTAGGAAGAAGCTGCCAACTATGCTTGTGTCCACATCAAACTCCTGAAAAAAGAAAGAAAAATACTGTTAATTTGGAAAGATAATTTATCCACATGCCTTGCGTCTTCTCTAATAAATAGGCTTCACTTGTTTAACAATAGCCAATCACAGGCCGTAGTTTCAAAGCTGAGAAGTGACTTTCAAGGACCACATGTTTGAAGTCAACCACATGCTTGCTAAGGAAAGCATGCACTATTGCCCTGAACGGGTTATCTAAGAGTGCTGGTAGTTTTCTGAAGCTGCTTTACCTGTCGCATATGGGGCTCCAAAGTTGGCTCAACGAAGCCCTGTGATTGAGACCCAATGACCAGGATTATTGAGACTATGATCACTTGTGGTATCCTGAGGAGAGTGAAATATGACTCTGTCCTTGTTTCTTTTGCTTGCACTGTAGACAAAGGTAAAAAAAAAAGCAAAGATGCACAATACTGATTAATGCTTATAGTACATAGGTGCTGGTGTGACCATTTTTTTTCTCTCAGAGCATTGACAAGAAACTGGAAGTGAAAAAAAATGACAAGCATAACAACAAAAAAGAAAGCGATGCAGACTGTGCATGGGCAGCCCTTGCGGGGACTCTAGTGTTGAGCTGTTACTCTTAGCGGCCACCGTTCTGCATTATTTTACACCATGTGCTCTGTCCGCAGTTGCAATATTTCAGCAGGCTTCACTTAAAAGACAGCAATATGCTTTTCTAAGTTTGTGATTCATCATTGTTCAGTCTGTAAACAGCACACAATGATAATGTGATAAAAATGCTTCTGTTCCAGGGAATAAGCCACTAAATTACTGTTAAAAAAGAAAGGAAGCTATCAAATTCCTGCAATTGCAAACATGATGCTGGACAACTCAATACCTTGGATATCTTTCATGATGATCCAGCACACTGGAAAAGTTAGCAAGACACAGCAGCCAAGTATATAAAATGGAAGTCCAAATCCACCAACCTAGAGAGGAACAAAAGAAAATTAGGATAATAAATTAAGCAACTTCTGAATTTCTACACAGAACTGCAGTGAAGTTTAAGCTGAGCTAGGCATACCTAACGTTATATGCTTACCTGGTAGATTTTTATAATTTCACAGCAAACTTTGGTGCACAAAACTGGACTATACATTTTCATGGTCCTAAATAGATGCAGCACTGCCCTGACATAGAAACTTGAAGGTCACTTACGCTGTAGAGAGCACCACCTATTGCAGGGCCAATGCTCATTCCAACACCAACACATGTCTCAATGATGCCCTGAAATGGTTGACATAATATATTTAACACTGATGTCCAAAAATATATGGGATCAGCACACAATTTCTAAAGGAATTTTGTCTGACATCTAGTGATTGCCAGTAGTTGTATCTCATATCAGTAACCAGGAGAAAAATATTCATCTGGCCAAACCGCACAATCTACACATTGATTTTGGGAAAATGAATTATGCTCAAGGCAAAGCCCCCAAAACTATGCTATATATAGCACCATAGTGAGTGAAGGTGCTTAGGACAGTAAACTGCTAAAAGCATTGCGCACTTACGAAGACTGTACTGATGTGGTCTGGGTACACATGGAGCACTATAGAGTATGATGCCGTGCAGAAGCCTGCAGCTCCTACAGCTTCTAGAATCCGCACAAGAAATGACATCACAGTGAAGACGAGTGTGTCTTGGGCCATGTCGAGCAGGCTGCATAAGAACAAAGTATTGTGAACTAAAATGCCTACTTCAAACCAGTGAGCTCAAGGCAAAGCGGACAGAGACACAGGAGGCCAGCTTCAACAAACTGTAGGAGCACGAAATGAAATGTGCAACTAAAAAAGAGCTTTTCACATTTATTCACCTTAAAATATTTTCGATGATAATGTTTGATGAAACAGTTATTTTGGTGCTTTCTCTACCCCTATAACTTTTGTACTCACACTTTGACACAAAGTGTGGTGTCAAGTTTTTCTTACCAAAATTGGAGTACTTTGTACTTCGGTTACCAAAGAAAACGAAATTCAATGTTGCAAACATAACTAGATCCAGAAGCTGTTTGTTTTGTTTCAGTTGTTTTTGGCGTGTCTGATGGTTTCTGTTGACAGGGGCTTTTTTTTCCTAGCAAAGAAAACTTTGCTGCACGTTCAGTCGTGTGTGACAAATGAAAAAACGCTCACCCGAACAAGATATTTGCTCCTCCAGCACATAAAATGCCAGTGAAGAATATGAACTTTGCTCCAAGAATGGGAACCTGGAAATATAATGCACAGTTTTATTGAACAGGGTGGTAGTACTACAACAGTACCTTTTACTTGCATGGTTGCCTAGATTGGTTCTAAACTAACACACCACAAAAACCAGGATGCAGTTTTACATATTTATTGTAATTAAAATAAAGACTTCTTGAACCCAATTATTCACAAAGATAAGAGAAGAAAGTACATACAGCAGAAAGTGATCTATGGTAAAGGAAATGAAGATTTGAAATTCCAAGCACAAGATTTCAATACAAACCTGGAAAAGCCAGTTAGGTCTAACTGCTGATATTAATAAAAAGCATTTAGGCGGAAACTCACCAGCTTTCCAAAGATGGGTGCAAACACCATCATCGTCAAAGCATAAACGCTGAAAACAAATCCAGACACAGCTTCACGCATTCCCTTGTAAGCTGCCTGCAAGCATGCGACACAGAAGAATGGTTAGCATACCTGATACACTGTGAATACGCATAGCACAATTTTTAGGTACATGAGTGCATTTTTAAAGAAGACTTATTACAACAACCTTCTGAATAAGCGATGCCATTCAGAGTACACTACATCTGGAAATGGCTGGGCCCTCTAACCACCTGAGCAGTGGGCAGCAGTTCAAGATCTCCAACTCTTCTCACATAATTATTGTCTGAACTGGTAGCAAGCTTTTAAGTGTGTTTAAATTGAAGCATGAAGTCTTAGGCCTTGATATGGCAAAATTTTAATTTTTGTTAGCCAAAGTATACAGCTGTATACCAGAATTTATTTAAATGAATTCAGTGCCATGGTAACAGACTCAATTTTTCCTGATACGATTCTCATGAGGTGTTTTTATGACAGCCACTGCTAATATTTTTTATATTCTTATTATTTTGCTTACTACGTTTAATTCTCCATTGTCCTTCCACACTAGGTACAGGCATTTTGAGGTTAACGATGACTGCTTCGTGTAATGACAGAGCTCATGATAGCAAATTAGCATTGTGATTAGGGCTATGTGGGTCACATGGTGATGCTAATGTTGGAGCTGATAATAGGTGAAGAAATGAAAGGCTGATGAAAGGGACAGGGGTACCAAACATTCAGGCTCTGTTTTTTGCTGGCAATGGTGTGCAGAGCCTTAGTAATGAGAGAGCTAGGAAATACATGTTAAAGTCCTCTTGTTGAAACATTTTTCAGCACACTGAGGCTTCCCTCCCTCCTTCTGTTCAAGACCTGCATGTTATATATTACATAGAATCGTTTCCCTTTTTCTCGCTTATGTGTGTGATGTGTAATACATGCTTGCGAACTGTTCAGCTTGATTCTGGCGGTTATGCTCTTTAGTTCTGTGGCACTTGTTAGCCTGCCCATTTGGTTATCAGTAAGCACTTTATATGACAGCTGGAATATAATCCTCAGTCAGAAGTTCATGAACTTTTCTCAGAGTATAAGGAAAGCTGAGGACAAGTAAACTGTCGATGGACGAGTAATTTCTTTTTGCTTTCATCTCCAAAGATGTGAAAATGTTGTCCAGCTTCACTCTGCAGTTGTGTTGCTGCCTCCCAGCGAATATTACTGCAGCTTTCACTGTTTATTTGAAACATAAATGCCATGTGAACAGGATAAAAGGAAACGGCCATATGTTTGCTACAGGACTGCGCTTAAAAGCTTTGCTGACGTCACTCGGCCTGCCATGCACAGCTGGTTCAAATTAGATTATTGGTGCCTTCTTAAGAAAGTTAATGTCAAATTAATCAGGATGCTTGAGCTCTTTCAGTGAAGCAAGACTGGTTTATTATTTCTGCTGCCCACAGAAATCTCTCATCTTTTCCTGCAAATAAACTTGAACGTTCTTGTCCACTGGGGAAGAACTGCCAATGCAGTGCAAATGTGTATTACAATTGCAGAGTAGCAGCAGGCATCACTGTAGCAGGTAATTACATCATTCAACTTAGTATTAACAGGAATTGACAGCACTTAGAAAGAGCTTTCTATGATTAAGTGCCAAACGAAATGCAACAAGATGTTGTAATTGCAGTGCACCATCCTGTTTCTTTTAAAACAAAGTACAAATACAAAAGACACAGTCTTTGCCTAGGTGGAAGGCTTCCAACATGTTAGATATATGAGCTCGTTACCTTAGGGTCGTTACCTTGTACCTGAACGAAAAATGGAAGAAAAAAAGGTGACTTGCCTCTTGCGGATAGAATGGTGCAATTACAGAATAGCTGATGTAGCTTGTAAAGTTGACTAAACAAAGACAGAACAGAGTCAGCTTTTGGCTTTTTGATAGACGAAACTTCGCTGCGCCGTGCGTGGACAACAGAGACACAACTGACAGTGTCCGTGACCTCATCATGGGTTCACGATGATGATGAGGCCGTTTTGAAAAGTCGTTATCTCCATTATTTTGTCTGGCAGGCACTGAAATACATTCTGTAGACTTTGAGAAAACAGCATCGAGATCAATGCCCTTCACTACATTTGAAGAATTGCAGAGTTCAGTATCTGATGCACTGCGTTCTATTACTACCGGCTCGTTCTGGGAGGCTGGATGGCTTTCTACTTCAACCATGACTTCTATTTCATCTGCAGGATGCTGGGCTCTTGAAGGAGATGTGGCATTTTCGTCAGCCTCAGAGGTTCCTCCAGTGAGGCTTTTGTCTTGTGTTTGCACAGGCTCTTGCAATAGTGAAGCATCCTGCGGTTTATGTAGGGCTAATGTCTGTGAAGAGCTTTGCTGGTTCATGTTTGGTTCACTTGCTGGTCTGTTTCCTCCAGATGCAGTAAGGACATATTCCTTGTACTTGACGTTGGAAACATACTTGAGGCTTTTGTCTTGTGTTTGCACAGGCTCTTGCAATAGTGAAGCATCCTGCAGTTTATGTAGGTCTAATGTCTGTGGAGAGCTTTGCTGGTTCATGTTTGGTTCACTTGCTGGTCTGTTTCCTTCAGATGCAGTAAGGACATATTCCTTGTACTTGACGTTGGAAACATACTTGAGGCTTTTGTCTTGTGTTTGCACAGGCTCTTGCAATAGTGAAGCATCCTGCAGTTTATGTAGGTCTAATGTCTGTGGAAAGCTTTGCTGGTTCATGTTTGGTTCACTTGCTGGTCTGTTTCCTCCAGATGCAGTAAGGACATATTCCTTGTACTTGACGTTGGAAACATACTTGAGGCTTTTGTCTTGTGTTTGCACAGGCTCTTGCAATAGTGAAGCATCCTGCAGTTTATGTAGGTCTAATGTCTGTGGAGAGCTTTGCTGGTTCATGTTTGGTTCACTTGCTGGTCTGTTTCCTTCAGATGCAGTAAGGACATAATCCTTGTACTTGACGTTGGAAACATACTTGAGGCTTTTGTCTTGTGTTTGCACAGGCTCTTGCAATAGTGAAGCATCCTGCAGTTTATGTAGGTCTAATGTCTGTGGAGAGCTTTGCTGGTTCATGTTTGGTTCACTTGCTGGTCTGTTTCCTCCAGATGCAGTAAGGACATATTCCTTGTACTTGACGTTGGAAACATACTTGAGGCTTTTGTCTTGTGTTTGCACAGGCTCTTGCAATAGTGAAGCATCCTGCAGTTTATGTAGGTCTAATGTCTGTGGAGAGCTTTGCTGGTTCATGTTTGGTTCACTTGCTGGTCTGTTTCCTTCAGATGCAGTAAGGACATAATCCTTGTACTTGACGTTGGAAACATACTTGGTGTTGGAAACAAGTACGTCGACTTGTACTTGATGCTGGAAATGGGTTGACTCTGTCTTTAACCTGCTATCGTTAAGCAACTCTGGAGGCACAAACCCAGTTGTTGCAATGTCTGTGACATCTGGTTGCTGTGTGGCGTTCTCTTGGGGTGCACTCTGGTGGCCACCCAAGCTGCTGGACGTACTAGTCGATTGTTTTTCATCAATCCCTTCAGCAATGCCTGATTGTACAGAAGCATCCTCAACATCCTGGGGCTCTTGAATTTGCTGAACAGTGTGTCCTGTCGCTCCGTCCATGTCCAAGAGAGAACCATCGGCAGTTCTTCAAGAACTTACTGAAAAATGAAAAACAAAAAACTTTATGCACACACTAGCACAATGCTGCCAAAAGTATTTTGTGCTCTTGTGAAGTTTGTGTACAAGTGGCAGTCAAGTTTAGTTGAGGTGCTGTTTCATAACAAAACGCACTAAGTACTGAAACTACTAGTCGATGTATAAAACAAGTGGCAACATTACTTACGGGAACTCCTTGACATTTTGGCCTGAAGTTAAGAATCACACAGCACAGTGAAATGTTCATGTTACTCACAGTGAAGAAAAAGGTAACTTGGGAAAAATTTCTCAAAGTCTATATGATTATCCCAGATGTTCCAGAGAAGCCCACCATTAATTTTTTAAATAAAGCTTTTTGAAGCACAAAGATCGTTTTTGTGACATACTACCAATGGTGGTGGACATCAGAAAATAAGTAAACCATGTTAACTAGTAAGCCAGTTAAATAAATTTTAATAGTTTACTTTTTGCTATTACAGATAGGCATTCGGTTGCAATTAGAGATTTGTAGCTGGTCATTAGTAATAGCCATGTCAGCTCTCAGAATTTCGAAAATTCGATTAATTTTTTAAATGCGATTAATGGTGCAGCAATTGCCTCACATTTTGATGGAGACCGGAACCATTCGCACCATAAGGAAAGGGAGGAAGATGGGAGTGAAAGCAGAGAGAAAAAGGTGCCGTAGTGGAGGGCTCCAGAATAATTTATAACACTTGGGGACCTTTAACACGCACTGACATCGCACAGCACATGGGCGCCTTTTGCATTTCGCCTCCATCGAAACGTGGTCGCCGCGCTGCTGCTCAACCAAATCGGGAACATTTCTGGCGGAATTCGCAGGTGCATGCACAGCGACATCTATCAAATCGTATCAGTCTGTCACACATATGTGCTGCGTGACCTTCTCTGTCTCACCTGCAACTGATGGTCGTCGCTGTGCACATGCTGGCAAAAATGTCCCCTAATTTGTTGAGCAACAGCGTCAAGAGTGATTACATTTTTAAAATTCTAAAAACAGGTATGGCTGTTACTAATGGACAGTTATATGGATTTCCAAATGCAACCAAGCGCCTATCTGTAATAACAGAAATAAATTATAAAAATTTAGGTAACCAGCTTACTAGTTAACATGGTTCACCTGTTTTCTGGTGCCTGCTGACACTGGTAGTACTATGTTGCAAAAGTGATATTTTTACTTCAAGAAGTCTAATTAAATTAGTGGCAGGCTTGCCTCTAACACCTGTTATATATCCTTTTGCTCACACTAAAACCAGTTGTACTTTTAACTAAACAAGGCCAAATTAAAGATAATGAGCTTTTACACTCCAGAGCCAAGAGAGCAGTCATGAGGCACGCCATAATGAAGGGCTTTAAATTAATTTCAACTACATCAGTGTTCTTTTACATAGACCAAAAACTTAGCAGATTGAGCATTTTTGCATTTCACCTACACTAAAATGCAGCTGTTGCAGCTGGCAACTGACCCTGAACAAAACACCTTGGCATTGAGCCACCATGACAGGATAGGCAACATGACTTTGTAATGGAACTTTCTGTGGATTCTCACACAGAAAAGAAAAAAAACAACAGCTTTTATCTTTTTTTTTTCATTTCAGATCTCTCAACGTTCATTTCTGGAGTGGGGAAGCCACTTCATTTTATGCACTTTCATGACTGCAGCTGTCAGGAAGCACTTTCAAACCCAGTAACAGTTGCCAAAATATATGTATGCTATGATTTTTCAAAATATTCTACTTAAATGTGCATGTAAAATAAATTTTAACTGTCAGTGAACTTGCCTTTTACTGTTATGTGAATCACTTCTCAAGACTTGCAACTAGCAGCAATAATTTAATGTAGCACACTTACAGATGATGTGTTATTAGTATTTTTTAATGCATCTTTATTTCTGCTTTAAAGGTGCACCAAAGAGGATTCTGAGCTAGTCTTTTTAGCGCGGGAACTCAACCTACACGCTCCGAGCATTTTTAAAAACTTTGAATTATTGTCCTGTGCAGCCGATTCCCCCTATTAAATCGAATTAAACACCCCGGCCTTTTTTTTTTTTTAACTTGCCTCCGAAAGTAGGAAGAGTTAACCAGCATGTAGAGTACCTTTCAGCCAGTTGCTTTTGCTTTTATTTTGTTTTTAGGTTTTCTCAAATATTTTCAGTCCCAGACAACACAGCCGCAAATTAGGCCCACGGAAATAAAAATATGCGTGGACTCTTTGCATTGCGTATTACTCTGCCAATGGCAGAGCGGCAAGCCACCACGCGACTGGCTAAAAGGCACTCCACGTGTTGGTTGACTCCTCCTATACCTATCGCTTAAGTTAAAGAAAAAAAAGCGGGAGCCGGGACGCTTAATTTGATTTACAAGGGAAATCAGCCGCACAGGACAATAATTCAAAGTTTCTAAGAATGCTTGGAGCATGTAGATCGAGTTCTCGCGTAAAAGGACGAGTTTAGAATCCTTTTAGAGCACCTTTAAATAGGCGTAAGAATTATTCTGTAATACGAGGGCCTGTTCTGTGCGGCTGTAATCAGATTGACATTACCGACACTGCCACACATTCCAGCCCGTATGGTTCTCCATAGTGTTGCACAGACCAAGCATGCGGTTGCTCACGTTTATGCTCAAGGAGATGAATGATGGATGACCGCTCACGGCACTATCTTCTAAAATTTTTTTTTTTTTTTCACAAGCCCAGACTATCGGCAGATCCAGACCCTCACTTAGGGAGGGTTTAACCATATATGCCTAAACTTCAAGAAATTAAAAAATTAAAATATATTTCAATATAAACTGTTTATTTCATTTAAGAATAAATCACCCTTTTATTCATAAAAACATATTTCTCAACACTGACTTTCCAGCCATGCTGCAGAGTAGGACACCATGCAAATAAACTATCTCTTGCATGTGGTAAAGCTTGAAACATTTGACATGACTCTAATGTCACATTTTTCACCTTGCATGGTGGTTTTCTCATGAAAATGAGCAAATCTGATTCATTTTTCTTGCGGAATCACAATGTGGTCAATGCCGTCGGATCTGCTCAGTGTTTCTAGAGAAGACTCGTAGCTCTTTCTAAACGAACACAACACACAAGCCTGAATGCACACAATGCAATACTTGCACAGGAAAAGTTTAGAATCTCTGAAATTTACATTAGCAGACACATTCTTTTATACTATAAACTTTTAGAGTTACTGCACATAAAAGCAGTTTCTACATATAGGACATTGGGCTTATGTGGGTTAATAGGGGATGAATGGCTAACATGGGACTCAGTTTGTTTTTCCAATATTTCTGCTTGCAGTAAAGCGAAGCAACTGTAATTTTGCACAGCGCTTACAATATGCATCTAGATGATGCCTACAAAGGTTCAGAAAAATATATCGAAGCCTACAGATGTTACTTACAAATAAATTTATTAGCTTTTTGCTTTTATTAGCAAACATTTTTGGAATAACTAAGCTGCAGCAGTACGTGAAACTTGTCCTTATTTTCACCACATTGTGAGTTTTCATTTGAATTTGAATTATAAGAATTGCTTTTATCCTTACTTTGAAATAAATTTTTAAATACTGGTGATTCATTTTTTGGACCATCTCCACGAGACAAAACTGTTCACAAATAAAGTTTTTGTCCAAATATATTTGGTTTAGATCAGTACATGTGCTAGGCATGTACTAAGATCTGACAAGAACGCAGAGTTTAATGGTCGATTCGTCACGGAGGAAATGTTTCTTTAGTACACAAAAACTGTGTTTTGAGAAATATCTGTTTAAAGTTTAGTCGCGCATCACAACCCTAAAATGCACCTGGTGCGCAGTGTCGTTTCCTTAAACTGCCATATGAAGCCTTCTCTTAAGCATTCCTCCACTTTCCTTCTCTCCTTGCTTTTGGCAGAGTACTGGAAGTCTACCGTTGTTTTTAGGCTGTAGTCCATCATGTGGTTCAGTGTCATATTATGAAATACATCTGGTGTGATATGTATTAAAAAATTGGACATGTTGTGATGCACCATTTCTGAAAGTTAGAAAGAAATTGAAGGTGGCCTTTTTTTGTAAATCATTTACAAAATTTGGCAGTGCACACATTTTGCTTGCAATCGAGTGCATTATCAAACACGAAGGAACCCTAACGGGCATTTGAAAATGAGTATGAATATTGCCAGCAGAACACACAATCATATCTCAAAGTTTAAGGTTTCTTGGCTTCAAATTCGTGAAATATACCCTTCTGTAGTTTGAAAATTTTTCAAAATGTGTTGTGTTTACCTTCTTTTTTACTGGACACCCATCCTGGGAGACAAAATTTTACCCATTGCCTCATTATGATGTACTTGGAGTGTCGACAGAAAAATATCTGGACAGCTGGGTGCAAACAATTTCTTTTTATAGTGTTCCAAAGGGGTTCTTTTTATAGGGGTTCGGAAATTGACTTTGTGATCTTTTTCAGAAAGGGATTTTTTTTTAAATTAAGCTGAGATATGCTCTTCTGGGTGCACTTTTTCGATTGGTAGGACGTGCGTGTTCCATCTGAAGTGGACAGACCCAACAGATGAACAATGAATTTTTTGCAGCAAAGGCCACATGTCTGTCATAGGAGCAGTGTATTGCTCAAGCTGTCTCTCACAGATGTCACATGCCCTCTGCTCTTGAGCTCAAACGTATGCCCTGTCACATGCTGTCAGCTTACCCTGGAATGGCACTAGTCAATGACACACTTCCCATTCCCCAGTCGATGTCGTACTAACACACTACATACACACAAAATCACTGTAGCGCTGTTTTAACCACTACTTCAGAAACGACCAGTTTCATGGCCAGCAGTCGCTGCCCTGCTAGCTAGCATAACGGTCCTGAAGAACTCTTTTTGAGACTTCCTTTTGTTTCTTCTACTCGACCTTGTCATTCATCATGTCAACATTGGCTGGTGCCCTTGCACCGATGAAAACTAGGTTCATAAGTGCATCGTTGAATAAGCTCACTGAGAGAATGTAGCATGATGCATCATGATTGGCCAAGCTGTCAGATTCTAGCTCGCTGTTCGCTGAACCCATGTTTCACCTGCACGCTAGCAATGCAGGGAGAAGAGGGGAAGCCTTAGCAGCAATCATTAGCTTGGACTGAAAGTGCTTTAGGGCCCCTTTAATGTTGTGCGGGTTGGCCAAGCCATGCTTTTTGACTGTAGAACTATCCCTTTCTGTTCTCAGCTAAAATTTGTCCATGCTCATTACATAAGCATTTTCAGGCATTATACTATCCCATGTACTATCAAAGTTACTATTTTTATTATTTAGTTCTACATTAAATAGAATACAAAAACTGTGCAAAAACTTGGGGGTTTCTGCTTATATTTATTGTACCTTTCTCGACCATGGATAAAGGGCATCTATTAAGGTGGTTATATTTACCTGCTGTTATGGTTTCACAGTCAATCGTCTACATATTAAAAGTCGTGCTTACTACATTCAGTATACATATATGTATTTAAACACACAGCAATGAAGACATACAATTCATGACCATGCAATTAAATGCTGCCCCTACAAAATTGTCTCCGGCCTTTCTTGGTTCGAGAAAAACTTCTAAAGATGACGGAAAACAAAAAATTCATGTTTAAAAACCATGAAGAGGAAAAGAGAGATAGAAAAATCATAACGTCAAAGCAAACTTTCAGAAAAAATAGTATTTGTATAGTGCACAGGCCTCATGTCGCGATATGAAACACTCCAATAGAAGGACAACAATTAGTACCAAAACTGTATGTTGTTATCAGGAACACACATGAGTTGTGTAGCAGTTTGTTATGACTAATTAAAAAGACTAGCACACAGGAGTGGGATAAAAAAATAGAAAACGATAGGACAAGCACTTGTCTTGTCTTTTTCTGTTTGTTCCAGTTCTGTATGCGCTAGTCTTTTTAATTAATCATGAACCACCAACTAGCCCAGCTATCTGCCTTGACAGAATTGGTTTGTAATGACATAAGACACTATGCATGCATGTATGCCAATGTAAAAATCTGTTATAACAGAGCTTTTTAGTTAAAGCTTAGAGCAGAATTACAGAAATTTAAGTCAAGTTACAGTCAAAAGTCTAATTTTTTGCAGCATTGACATGCTGGCATCAACACTTAAGAATGATGGGGGGTTGGGGGGAGGGTGTGACTCAACAGGTATTGCTCACTTCGGCCAATGGTCACTGTATGATGCAAAAGTTCTCTACACAAGTCACAAAATAAACATGCAAAAAGAGGGGCAGGCAAGGCGGGCCCCTCAAGTATAACAGCGCAAGCAGCACCTTTCGCTTTCATCTCAGGCAAACAAAGGCTGCTCTTATAATGCAATGGCCTAGCAACTCACTCGGCTTCGATCCATGCGGCATTCGAAGGCTGCCAGCAAATGTGATTCTGTGCAGTTTCCTATCAGGTCGGCTGCACTCACCACTTATGTGTTATCACTCCCACTAGAAATATCAGCAGCCAAACAGCTGCGGCAAGCTGGGGAGCAAGCTGTACGTGTGTGTACATAGCATGGCTGAGAGGAGTTCCAGAGTGTGAGCCTTGAGCCAACGTAGGAACCAAGATTGCACAGGGTGTTTCAGCAGAGGTCGCAGTGCAAACAATGCAGAGCATGCCTATTTTGTTTACAACAAGTCCCGCCATCACTATTTGTTAACCTGTAGTATTTTTAGTTTTTGGACAATACTTCATCTTTACCTGTCTCACTGTTTGCTGCCACCCTTGAACAAGTGATGCGTTGCATGTGCTGGCAGTTTTTTGTAGCGATAGCTACATTACGGTAGCATTTCAAGCCTTCGGTGTAGCGGCACCGTAGCAGTGGTGGTGCCGCCACCCTGTGGATGCGCCGCCACGCTGTCACGTGGTTGGTCACGTGGTTGGTCACGTGGTGCGGAGCAGCTGCCGGCGGCGCGGCGCCGTGACTGATCTTGTGGTAAGTCACGTGGTTGGTCACGTGACTGAGTTCCACTCAGCCAGCTGTAGCTATTGCATCACTTCAGGTTTAATTAAAGCTAAACCATCGCCAATTTTTTTTTTATATGGCTTTAAATGCAGACATGTATTAACTTAGAAGAGTGCTAACATAATGGTGCTATAACATGTACGTGCATGAATGAATGGATAAAGTGACTCAAATAGCTGATAGTGCATAACCTGAACGCAGTGCAAAGTAGTAAACACTGAGGCAGACTTAAAAAGTACTAATGTGAGGATGTATACAGGTGCATAAGAAAGGTGGTGTGCTATGTGCACTCATGTGCAGGGGATTCCAGATGGTTTGAACCAAACTAAGTAGGTTTGACCTGAGATAGAAGCTAAAATTTTGTTGATTATTTTGCACACGCAGTATTCTGAGTTTGTAGTCGCTGAACTAATTGCTCTAAAATGAAATAATTGGCATCGTCATACATAGCTATGGGAGTCAGCAATTAAATATACTGAACGAAAACAATGCAAAAGGCGAGATGGGGACCAAAAACTCTGGCACACATGAGCCACTGACTGTTGTCAGTTGTGTGTTCCACACTTCTTGGCAACCTGTCTCATGTTATGCACAGCTTTCATTGGTATGTTTAATTCATCAGCTCCTGGAAATGACAAGAGGTGTGCTATGTTTGCAGTAAATAAACTGTAAATACACATGACTGTTCTGAAGGCCTTTTTGCCTTCTTGCATAAAGCGAACGTATTGCAGAAGGAGTGTCATAGTGGCTACTATCGTGCATCGCTGATTGAAGCCAGCTGCTCATGTTAGTATAGGCTTGAGTTCTGCCTGTCACCTCCACATTCTTAAAAGCTGTGTTAGAATAATGTTTTCATCTTAGTAGAAGTTGGAAAGCCAAGTGTTTCATCTGATGCTTTATAGCTTTGTGAGCACTTTTTCTAGTGCACCCATAATTAAAGTAAAAAGGGTCCTAAACCTATTGGCAGCTCTTTCCTGTCTTTTCGGCAAGACCTGCCAACCTTTGGCTAATCAGCATACCTTATCTGTAGAATCACCAACGAGGAAAAGCCATCACTGGCCACATTCCTCCTAGCTTCAGCAGAGAGGAAAGTTGGCAAAGACGCTCCCATACTTTCACACCTCCGTGGAATGAAGAAACTGCAGTGACAGCCGTGCCACAGCAGCCTTTCCTTCCTCCCTCCTGAGCGCAGAGATTATCCACTCCCAGGCCGACTTCGATCACACGTGATCGCAATCCCAAGGTAATAGGTTGTAAGCTTTTAGCAACTCCCATTTGGATAACATTATCTTCAGCCAGCAGGAGAATGTAGGGGGTTTTGGTTAAGGCATACTGTTATCATTGAGAGCGGATGCCATAATCTTTGCAGTCTGTGCTGCAGCTATCTCTGTAAAAGATGCAGCACAGACTGCAAAGATTATGGCATCCGCTCTCAATGATAACAGTATGCCTTAACCAAAACCCCCTACATTCTCCTGCTGGCTGAAGATAATGTTATCCAAATGGGAGTTGCTAAAAGCTTACAACCTATTACCTTGGGATTGCGATCACGTGTGATCGAAGTCGGCCTGGCAGCACAGCGATGTGCAATTCGTTGGACACTGCAACTGCTGTGCATGTTCCAATAAGTGTGGCTCAGCAACCTCCAGTATGATGTAAACACCAAGAGGAGCCTCGGCAGCAAAGAAATGGCATGATAAAAGGTAGCTTTGGGTCCTTTATGCGGTCCGATTAGTTTTTCAGGCTGCTGAAGTTTTGTAATGACCACCTGCATTGCACTTTAAGTCTCTGGCGCGGTCTTGTTCACCGTACCTATATTGCACATTTTAAGTCACACCCATGGAAATGTCACGAAGAACCACTGCTATCACAGAAATGAAACTGCCTATCCATAGTATCCGTGAACCAAATTATAGTGATCACAGATGGGAAATATCATATAATAAGGAAATGGAGTGTAGCCTGCCTTTACAAATGGCTTTGTTAATGAGCAGCTCTGCTTGTGCTTCACACTAGAGTAGCATTTCATACCTGCAGTCCAGAATCGCCAGAAACTTGCTTTTCATTATTGTCAACTATGTGTAATAAAGCCAAGCATTCCTCTATGCAAAGGGAATTCTGTCAGACAAATTTTTTGGACAAGCATCAAATGTGGAAAGTCTGCTGATCTCTATGCCTACATCTTTTAGTTGTGGTGGGCTGCCTATTTCATCCCTGAGAACAGCTTGCATATAAATGTTCATGACATAACTTTTTCTCTTTCTAATTTATTTCATTTTACTTCAGTTTTTTTTTTTTTTTCTGCTAGCACCTCTGTGTGAATGTGCCATCACTCAAGTTTTTCTTTGTGTAAAATTTAATTCACTCTGCCAGCATTTGTCTTACTGAGCACAGCAAATGTGTGGAGCAGTTTTCTACACTGTAAGCCACAGGAAGGAATGGTTGTTGGGCAACGGGCAGAACTATTCCATTAAGTGGGAACTGGGAGTCAAGGGGAATAGAAAATGGGATTTTCATAATTGGCAAAGTATGCTCTGGTTGTATGCTGCACGAAATCTACAGATTGGCAGTGCTTTTTATTTTAAACACTAAATTATGCTGCACGAAATCTACAGATTGGCAGTGCTTTTTATTTTAAACACTAAATTATGAGCTCACTCAGGAATTGAGCTCTCTCCGAAGGACACCTCTCAGCATTGCCATGGGCCATGAATATAAACAGCAGTTAAATGATAAATTTAATAAACAATGCATGTAGGATGCACATGCCCCACTTCTGCAAGATAGTAGACATGCCCAGTTCCGATATCATTTTGTCCAATATCAGAATCTTTACATCCTTTTAATCTAAGCTAGGAAAGGTGTAGCAGCATGGATATACAATTAAATGTACAGTGCGCACCAGCCTTATGTGGAGTGCTGCAGACCTAGGCACACTGTGCAGCAAAACAAGCTGCAGCTGCTAGGTTCTAAAGAATACTTGCTAAGAGGTGCAAACCACATGGACCTATGAGCCAGATGGGCATGCGCACCTTGCCTCAAACCATGCATGTATCCAAGGGCCACCCACCCCAATACTCTTAATTGGTAGTGCTCTAGTTTGCATGCACCACACCTTGCCCCCCCCAATACAAGAAATCTTGAGCCACTCCCCCCCTAAATAAAAATCTTGGAAATGTGCCTGCTTCAAACCTACCAGCTAGCTCCAGTTTAATTTCGCTTCTTACTATTTGCTGTACAGTGCTCCAGCACTCAACACAAGGGTGACATGCACTGTAACTGTTAAAATATGCAAATATTCTACATCATTTGGTATTGGGTCGGATCAGGTAATAACTGATATTTTTAGAAAATCTTGAATTATTGTTATTCAAGGGTACATCTAAGGTAATTCCCATCTCAAATAATCAGCGATTACCACCATGAAATATACACTGTCCAGGATGGCTGTCATCATGCATAATATTAGATTGCCTAATTATGTGGCTCATGGGGGATTTTGATTTGAAACATTACTAGTCCCATCCCAAGAAAAGCCGGCGTAGAGAGAAAGAGAGTGTGCGTGTATGTGTGTGCACATGTGCGTGCACGCATTTGCAGATGATACAGGGTCATATCATCAAGTGGCAATATGATGCACACAGCAAGCCATGCACCTTCACCTCAGACAATCCTATACATGTTGTTTATATATATATATATATATATATGTATATATATATATATATATATATATATATATATATATATATATATATATATATATATATATATATATATATATATATATATATATATATATATATATGCAACAAGAAATCGTATGGCACCACTAGATATATATATAGCTATATCAATATATCAATGATATATCCATAATTAAAATAACAAGAAATCATATGACACCACTCGAAACGCTGTACGAGAAACAGTTGCATCACAATTTTCGTACAAATGTCTGGAAAACTGGCGCCAAATGGAGGTTGTCCAATGGCAGGTGTGTGTGTGTGTACACACAGTCATACGGGCCCCTCATTTCCCTTCCCTTGTTTCTAACACACACTCACACACCTGCCATTGTACAATCTCCATGTGGTGCCAGTTTTCCCAACATTCGTACGAAAATTGTGATGCAACTGTTTCTCGTACAGCATTCCGAGTGGTGTCATATGATTTCTTGTTGCACATAGCTTACATGTGCTCGTCAAGTTGGAGGCTAGCTTGCGACACGTATTCGAACCGACGACATATGCACCTTCAATTGTATGCCTTCCCGGAATTTCATATAAAAATTGTGATGCAACCGTTTTTCTTATAGCATTCCGGGTGGTGTTATACTCGCATGTGTTTATGCGGGTGGTGTCATACACAGTGCCACCGGAAACGACGCAGACAGTGGAGCGCACCACCTCATGCTTTTGCATTCCCGCACGTAAGCAGTCTTAAGTGCCTGTGCCGCATTTTTTCTTGTACATTGGTTTCTCAATAACCTTGTATAGTAGGATGTCACAATCACAACCGCCTTCAGTTCATACCGTGGTTCTGCTAAAACTGGGCACTTGCTTTTATGTTTTTGAATATCTTCAAGGGATGAAATCTCCATGTCTGGGCATAATGGCACAATATGCTTATATCTGATCACTACACAACCCATTTACACAAACCCATTTGTAAGCCCCTCCTTATGTAATGCCTTCGGACCTTTAAGGATGAAATAAATGAAATAAATGAAACTACTTTCAAGCAATTAATTTCTTTTTGTCACAGGTAGGTTTGCACTTTATCTGGCCAGAACACTCATACCCTAGCTATAAGCTGTACGCTACACAAGTGTTAGTCTACTTTTGGTTCATATCTGTACTAATTTTGTAACTGAGGCATTTTTGGGTCAGGAAGAGCTTTATTTGTACAAATGTATCCACAAGTTCTGGAGCTTCTACACCAGAAATAAAGGCAGGACTCAAAAAAAATATCTGTGGGAAAATTAGTATAAGCCACAGCTGAACACAGAAAAACCTTAAAAACTAGATACCTTAGTCTGAGCAGCCTCATTCAGTCTTGCAGTGCATATCCTGTATACCAACACAAGCTAAAAGTGCTAGGAGCCTAATGACAGCCTCCTGGCTTGTGAAAAGCAAATTATGGTGAAAGTGTATTTCGCAGTTTTTCAGCATTATTGGTTAATGCTCCTGGATCTAAATATGCACATGGTCTGCTGCAAAATGCCACACCGGAGACCGACGTTTCTGTACGTAACAGGTTAATGAACTCCTTCTGCTTCATCATATGAAGAAACGGAAGAGAAAGTCAAGCTTAAGATTTACGTGTGATTGCCACTACCCCGGGCTTTGGGAGATATAAATATGTGCACATATACACACTACTATATGATTACTAACAACTTGCTATTAAACACTTAATTGGGTCACGCAAACATGTATGCATGAAAGAACTTTGAGGTCACTCAATCCATCCGCATAGCCTCAAATCTAAAATTTGTTTAGAAATGGCATACATATATTGTGGAGCAAGAGAATGAACATAGCTGCAGTGAAAGCAAATATGAGCAAATGATCAACAAGAGGTATAATGAAGCTGTCACTGGCCTGCTTTCTAAAGTGTGAATGTCATTCCTTGGACGAACCTCCTCATACACAAGAGCAAAATCAGGTGCGACCGACCAGTCTGGTGTGTAGGCTGACCACTCAACGTACAAAACTGTGGTTGGCGCAAATGTCTTATCTAGCTATCTCAAGATAGCACTGTTCAAACTTCCTATGAGTAACAGCTAGATGGCATGCACCCAAGTGCTACTGATAGGCAATCAGTTTCCCACAATGCCAAGTGAGACTGTTGCATCATGAAAGCACCAAAGCCTAGGTTACCTCCTGTTAATGCAAGTTTGAAAAAATGACTGTGAAAGCTTCTGTCTAATAGGAAAAAAAATAACTATGACTGCCAATGCAAGCTTTGACAACTGACTTTAAAATTGTGCCTAGAAAACCAGTGAATATGTGGGACTAGACCTTTTGTTATTTTCCCAGATATAATATATCCAAGATGAAAGATAATGAAATGTAAAATTAAATCGATCATCAGCACTGGTATTTTCAAGCTGAACATGTGATATATTACACGTGCAAGACTAGCAAAAATGAAAACCACTAGCTGGGAGAAAAAAAAAACACCAAACAAGGAACCATATTTGCAGAGAGAATCTGAAGTGCACGACGGTATTTTTTTTTTCCTCAGAGACAACACCTTGCGAAAATATATAGGTATTATTTCGTGAGTGGTATTGACAGTAGTAGGCATAGCTAGCCGACGATGGGTGCTATATCCTAACGAAATCCAGCTATAACACGCATTGAATTTGTGTTTACTGGAACTTCCTGCAGTGAATCGGCTCTATGCTCTTGATCGAAAACACTTTCAAGAAAACTGCAGGAACGCGCCCGGAGAACCACCCCTGTTTTAACCAGCTCGCCACTTCAATTCCCTTTGAGTATAAATGCGCGCCAGCGAAAAAAAAAAAAAAACGCCAACAAGCGCCAAGCTGGTTTCTGCCTCAGCACCAAAATTAAACCAATTCGTGCCAGTTGAAACCACAGTGCATTGAGCAAATTCTAGGACGAGAGCCAGTTAGTCCCACGGACTTCCTTTTTTGTTGTTGTGTGTTACGTACCGAGCACGACATCGAGACACTTACCGGAACAGTCTCGTCTTAGGTAGCGCTTTTCACGGGAGCGATCACAACTGCCTGGGTAAGCTACGCGCGCAGGTTATCAGAAGATAAAGACCGAGTGACTCATGCACTCCACTCGTCTCAAGTTTTCGAGTTTGAGCCGCTGGCTCCGTAACGTAATACGTTATACCCAACAGCGTTGGGGTTCTTTGGCCTTTCGATCTGCAGTTCGGAAGTCCTACGGCGCCTGAGCTGAACTGCTGCGGCGCTGACTGGCACGAGATAAACTGCAGCTCGTATCCGCGCATGTTTTCGAGCTTTTCGTACGCGCGTACGCATTGCACTGATCATGCTGTCTGCATCACCCGCGCGCTACACCAGCGCCATCCTGGTGAAAACGAAACTGCGCGTCTCATTGGGCCTTTGGACTTTTCCTTTGTTTTTTTTTAACTACAATTATAGTCACAAGATGTCGCCTAACAATATTTTGCTTCGGTACATTGTTAGATAGCTCTTGTAACTCTACAACGAAGACTGTCTTCATTCATCCACGAAGTTCTGCTCTGGCGTTTTGCGTCCTGCCGCTGCGTACCGCTGCCAGCAGGCTGTGCTCGCGTCCTAGCGATCACAGGGAGTCGTGTTGCATCTCGGGGCTTTCTTTAGGGTGGTTTGTTTGTTTCCTTAGGAAGTCGTGAAATTGTTGCGCAGCATATTACCTGTCCTGGAGCGGAAACGCTTAGATTTTGATGCCGGCTTGTTCACCGCACTCGCTACTTTTCCCGTAAGTACCGGTCACTGTTGCTGGAGGTGATGATTGCGCTGTGTCGTCGAAAGTCTGTCCAGCAGCTGTACGATTGTGTCCGACAATTAACCGGGGCCCCATTTATTGTTCCTAAATTATTCAGAATTTACAAAGATGGTGAAGCGCAAGGACAGGACGGCACGGAGGCAGATATTGCAGCTGAAAGAGGAAAAAAACCGGACGTACTTGCGTGAGTGCATTACTACGCATGAGAAAGATGACACCTCGTTGCACGATGTCGGTTTGCATGCCTTGCATATTTTTGTAACGACGTTACCTGCCGATTGTCCTGTTCAGATGACTTCAGAAACTTATCGTTCCTGATAATTGGCTTGTTGTTTTGTAGAGCAAGGTAACAATATCCCTGGCGTTCCAGCTGAGCCATCACCGAGCCAGGGAAACGACGGTGCTGGGGTCAATGGTATGTAGCGCAGCACTTCTCCAGACGCGTTTATTCATCTTATTTTTCTTCCATGTGAGTGTTCTCTTGTCTTCATGTTGTTTGTTTATTGCAGAAGGGAGCAAAAGCGAGCCGGCTTTTAAAAATGGTGCTCAAAGAGATGCCATAGACGACCAGCTTGAGGACTTCATGAAGGTATGATCGCTGCGGTAACTCAAAGCTTACACTTTTATATTCTTTAACTTCGTGTATTCTCCTTTCACTCGCAGAGCAAAAGACGTTTCGTCATTTGATTTCTACAAATATATAATATACGGCAATTAAACATCCATAAAGCAGGGCAGCCGTTGTCCTGTGTTGTTCTCTCCTGGTGTGTTCGTCTTTTTTGGCTGGTATTTTCTTCTTAAACATCCATAAGTCTAGTACACATAACGTGTGGGATTTTATTTAGATTGCATTTGTGCTTTAAGGACTGTAATTGTACAGAGCCAGTTTTAAACTTTATAGCTGCAAATTCTTGTGCCAGTAGTAGTTGTGTATTTGGCAAGTCTTGCTAAATGTCATAGATTCCAAAAATGATTTAAGAAAATACTTGAAAATTTCCTTTATTCATTGCTAACTGATGTTTTGCTCACTTGTCTGTCAACCCTTTCACAGGAAATTGATGCCATATCATCTGTGCCTGAGACAGATATACAGAGTGGTGAAGAAAAAAATGAGCTGCAAAATGAACAGACAGCAACGACCACTTCTGAGTCGGTACCAGCTCCAGAGACATCTGTTCAGGAAGTGAACTCCATAGAAGCATGCCCACCAGGTGAAAAAAATAAATAAAAATAAACGTGTTCGCCAGCAAGAGCTGATCATTAGACCATAAGGGATTGTGTTGTCTAAAGAAAAGATTACAAAGATGCACCATGACTGAATGTCTGGGCATGTGCTGCATGCACTGCACAAGGCCTGCACATGTACCTTCATTCAACTAACAATGCCTAACAGAAAAAAAAATGTAAAGCAAAATAACTTTAATCAGCTTCTATTTTTTCTGGTCCCTTCATTGTGCCAAGGCTCCTGCTAGTATCCAGGAACATTGCAGTGACCAAACCCAGCAGAATTTTGGTTATTGTGATAACTTCATTACTTTTGAAGTGATGGCGACTTTAGATGTACACATGTATATATCGGTGTTAAAAAATTATTGCTGTACAGTGCGTCATGGCACTTGCAAGCTGATCATGCTCCTGTGAAACATACCACATGCAGATGTTAAAATCTTAATGGTATTGATCAAAATAGTGAACTCATATGTGTGCCGTTTCCTGTTAGCATGTGTGGGCATGCCTGTTTGTATCCCTTGCACTTGCATTCTCTTAGTGTTTACTACATGTATCTTTTCACAGTTAAGGGAACTTGTGTAACAGCATACTGTTCCTGGTATCATTTCTTTTGTTAGGCAGCGTGAATGTACCTGCAGCAACCGAAGCAGAAGTGCCTGCGTGCCCCTGGGTCGAGTGCTTGGATGAAGCGACTGGCTACACATACTTCTGGAACCAGTCGACCAATGCGGTGACGTGGGACTGTCCCCCAGAGTACGAGGCCTACTGGGCTCAGTATGGGGAACCTGTTGGTGCTGAGGGACAGGACGCTGCTTCAGTCACACACGCGACGGCTCCAGACACAACCAGTGCCATGCTAATGGCTGTGGCTGCTCCAAGTAGTGCCACTCCTGCAAGCATTGCGGCCATGTCTAGTGGGCAGACGTCCTTGTCGAGCACCGAACCTATCACTGCGAGCACAGCTGAAGACGTGAAGGGCAGGCCTGGCACGCTTGAACAAAACAGCGGCACGACAGTGACAGCCGGGAAGAAGCGCAAGCAGGCATCTGTCATTGGGTATGTTAGTACTTATTTCAGTGTTCCTTCTGGGCACTGCAGTTTCTTTTGCTAGTGGGATACGAGGGAAGGAATATGGGAGCCAAGGAAATTTTTTCTAAAAAGATGTAGCTGTTGATATTTGATGAGGCACTGCTCCTCATGCTTGCTGAAGAAAAAAGATTTGTTTTTTGCTGTCTTTGCATGGCATAGCAACTGTTTTTATGCTGTCTCGTAATGAATGTTTTCTGTTTTTGTGATTGTTTACTGTTAGTCCACTACTCCACTAGCCTCGCTGTGGGTTGTGCATCTACTTGAGGCTTCACATCAGTAAAAACCATTCCTTTTGCTCTGCTTGATGCTGATATGCTTAAAGATGCATTAAAGAGGATTCTGAGCTCCCTTTTTAACACAGGAACTCGATCTACACAGTCCCAAGCATTCTTAGAAATTTCGAATTGTTGTCTTATGCAGCTGATTTCCTTATTAAATCGAAATAAACGTCCAAACTCCCGCCTTTTTTTTCTTTTAACTCTACTCCAAAAGTATGAGGAGTCAACCAATGCGTGGAGTGCCTTTCAGCCAGTCGCGTTGCGGCTTGCCACTCTGCCATCAGTGGAGTGATCGGTAAAGCAGAGTCCATGCGTATTTTTAGTTCCGTGGGCCTAATTTGTCGCTATGTTGTCTGAGACAAACTATTTATTCACGGAAGCATAAAAAACAAAATAAAAGGAAAAGCAATTGGCTGAAAGGCACTCCATGCGTTGCTTGACACCTGCTTTCGGAAGTTAAAAAAAAAAAAAAAACTGGGAGCCGGTACGTTTAATTCGATTTAATATGGAAATCGGCTGCACAGGACCATAATTCAAAGTTTCTAATAATGCTCGGAGCATGTAGATTATGTTCCCGCGATAAAAAGACGAGCTAAGAATCTTCTTTGGTGCATATTTAAGGGTGCATGCTCTGTTCCCCCTCTGTGATTGAGCTCAAGTTTTCTTACTGTCTAAGCTACTGTGACGGTTCAGTGGCTGGGTGTTCTACTGCGGAGCATGGAGGAGGAGTGTCTGACAGTAGCAACTGCATTTTGATTCCATTCAGTTTAGTTCTATTGAGGTGAAAGCCTAACTAACTCTATTTGCAGGCTGCATGGGAAGAACAGGCAAACAACAAACTGCATTCTATAAAACCCGTTTTAGGAGAATGGAAATCATGTAGACATCAAGAACGTTTTACTGAAGTTATTTTATGTCGGCTACGCATTGGGCACACACACCTTACACACAACTTTTTACTCACAAAACAAGACAAACCTCTCTGCGAAATGTGCGGCGATGTACTCACTGTAAACCACATTTTAATTTCATGCAGAAAACTGGAACAACTGAGAAAAAAATATTTTACAACACTCTACAATGAATACATCCCATTGCACCCTAAGTTGCTTTTAGGTGATCAAGCACTGGTTGATCTTTCAAGTATTTTTAAGTTTCTTAATGAAGCCAATGTTTTAAACAAACTCTAGGTATAAAAAGTGTAACATTTAACAAGAACCTAACCTTGTGTTTGGCGCATCATAGCCATAGTTGCTTTTGCGCCATTAAAATCAATATAACTAACTAACTAACTAACTCTATTTGACGAAAGTTTGTTCATGACTCTCATTGAGGCTGATAGATGATCCCAAAAAAATGGCGTCGCAACAGCCACCGTCTAGCTACCGAAGTGGCGAGCGCAATGACGGCGAGCATAACTGATACCAGGAGCAGAACACCCCCCCCCCCCCCCCCCCCTTGCCCGCACACGCACACACATCCCCTCTGATGTGCTATTTGCTCATATGGCATAACTGGCAATCCTCCATGTGGTGCCATTCATGTGGTGACATACGTACCAAAATTGTGACGCAGCCATTTGTTATACAGCATTCCGGGTGGTGTCATACGATTTCTCATTGCAATAGCGTACGTCTCAGGTTAAAGGCTAGCTTGCGACAGGGATTCCAGCCAACGGCATGAGTACCGTTAATGGTATGCCTTTCCCCAACTTTTGTTTCACAATTGTGATGTGATGCAATTGTTCGCTGTACATTGTTCCGGTTGGTGTCATAGGATTGCACGTTGTACATAGTATACAGCTGCTAGTCAAGTTGCAGTCTAGCTTGCGACAAGGATTCCAACCGGCGGCACATGTACATACCTTTAATGGTATGCCTTTCCCCGACTTTTGTTTCACAATTGTGACGCAAACATTCACTGTACACTGTTCTGGGTGGTGTCATACAATTACAAACTGCACATAGTATACAACTGCTAATCGAGTTGTGGGCTAGCTTGCGACAGGGATTCCAACCGGCGGCATATGTACCTTTAATGGTATGCCTTTCCCCGACTTTTGTTTCACAAATGTGACGCAAACATTCACTGTACACTGTTCTGGGTGGTGTGATACGATCCCGCGTTGCATATAGAATACAGGTGTTGGTCAATTTGGAGGCTAGCTCGCGACAGGGATTCCAACTGACGACATATAAACTCACAATAAGAAATTAATGCTTTCGCCTTCACAACACGTAACAGTCTTAAGTGCTCTCCCTATTTTATTTTTTGCAGACATGCGCAATTCTGGAATGGGTACCTCGGTGAAAAGCTGTTTAACTAGAGCTTCACTACTAGGCCCAGCACCAGTTTTTACACCCAGTTTAGGAAGCAGAAGAGTACTAGTTCCCTTTCACACGGCATTCCTTGAAGGCCTTTCAAGGAAGTGCACCTCTTTTCACCTAAGGAGCGAAAGCTCAAAGGAGCAGCAATGCAGTTACACGGTGCAGCCCAAAGGTGGAACAGCCGTTGAGGCTTAACACTCATTGCTGTACATGAGGTGGCTGAAGTGAGTGTCTTAAATTAAAGGGGTATTCTGTTCATTTGTTGAGCTCAGGCATTTTTTTAAATTCTTTTTGCTTCCTCAAAAGAACTGCAACAGCTACTCTCATCACCAGCAGCAGGATTTTGTTTGTATTGCATTGGCCTCCAGGGGCATTTGGTGTTGCTGCAGCAAATTTACTGTCTTGAAATCTGGGCATGAAGTATAAACACCGGTCCAAAAAGAAGATCCAGACAAACATTTCATATATTTACAAGATGTTTTCAAACACTGTTAGCTGCATATATTTTTCTTTGCGTTTACTATTTGACGTTGGCGGCACTGTGATCGCAGGTTATAGAAGGCAGCACCTTTAGGCTCCAAAGGTTTTGGACGGGCACATTTGCCTCCAAGACCCTTAGTGGCAAAGGCATAACATTTGTGCCATGTAGCTGCACTCTGTACGCCTTTGAATGTAATGACCTGGTTCTCAAAGGCCTTTGCGGTGCCCGTGTTACTGGGGAATAAAACAACCTAGCATAAAAGGATACCACCGCTAAGAAACAGTAAGCAATGTATGTGGTCCACAACGAAAATGTGAAAAAAAAAAAACAGTACAGATGCCAACAGGCCTTTCATTTCATTCATTTCATTTATTGAAGCCTATAGGGCCGGTGGGCATTACATAAGGCGGGGGCAAGAACAGTGTGTAAAAATATATCGATACCAGTTCAACAAAAACAAACAACAAAAAGAAAAGAACAAAACAAAGCAAAAAATAATCATAAGAGAAGAGACAGTAGCACAGGATCAGATTACTGGGTAAGGCAAAAAACATCATGTAAAACACAGGTGGCTTGCTAATTTAGTGCGAAAAATTGCTTGATCTGTGCACGAAGCAGGCAGGGCATACCATCGAGCTATTGCATCTGGAAAGAATGAATCAATCATCGCTGATGTGTGGATGACTGTGGTTTAGGCGACAGAACCTACACTAAACAGGAACATCGAGGACAGATGAGTAAAAGAAAAATTAAAAAAATTACACAGCTGAAGCATTTATGTCTGGAGTCAAAAGCCAAAGACAGTTCCGTATTGAGGTTTGCTGTGTGATGTGAAATGCCAGTGGACAAAATGACAATGGGGAAAGGACAGCAACATATGGAAGTGAAAAACTGGTTTTGTTTGGCACAGGTTGTCACCATTTCTGCATTTAGCAATGCCACGTGTTGCTTTTCCACGAGGCTTAGTTGCTTGACTGTGCCTCTGTCACTTCTGTGTGTTCCATAATTTTGTGCCATTCTCTTCAGACATGTTCCAACTAGCTCTGTCCTTATCTTGCTACAAAACTGCAAGGTGTTGAAGTTAATCCAAAGCCCTTCACTAAGGGCGTCCTGTCCTCCAGGCAAAGCTTTGGCCTCTAAAATTGCATTTTTTCCATTGGATTGGCCCGAGTTGCAGCTTATTGCAAATACTGTTTTCGAGGCTCCAACTTCGAGGCACACTAAGCCAATGTTTTTTGTATACTTGATGCACTGCAAGTGGTTTGCTTGTAGTTTTCAAACTCTGTAGTGTGTGTTGCAAAAGCCCGTGAAAAGCACTAGGTTCACGCCAGGAAATGACACATTTCAATTTGTGTGTGCTTGCGCACACACAGTGATAGTTGTATGAGGTTCTTTATTTGTGGTTAAATGGCATTGGCATCATAGTAGTTTGTTTTAACCGAAGGCTTCTCTATTCGCCTATGGCCAATGAAGGTACTATCTGGCTGTGCCTAGGGTGTCTATGATCTTGAATGTGTGCAAATGTGCTATGCTTGGTCATGTGATACAGACAGGCAGGGAAGTAAGTTGTTCTCAGGGGTTGCAGAACAGCTGTCCATAACCTTTACTCCTTTGCCTAACAGAGGGGGGTTTGGACATTTCTCTTTTGTTTGTCTTTTTCTTTCCTTGTTTCTATATATTCTGTTTCTTGTCTCTGTGCTGTTGAGGTCCAGAACTGTGGCATCACCTTCATCCGCGGAATGGTTCCTTGAGAACTGAGCTGTCAATACTAACTAGCCAACCCTTATTCATTTGTGTAGTTATTTAGATATCTGACGTGGGTCTTTGTAATGAGAGGTCACTTTCTTTTTTTTTCTTCATGCAGGGCAATCATTCCAATCACTTCTTATGGTGCATCGGACAGCAGCTCCTCTGAAGACAGTGACCAAGAGCGATATGCTGTTCAAAAGGCACAGCTAAGAAAGCATGCCTCGAAGCGCCCAAAAGTCGCAGCTAGGCGGTCGCAGAAAGAGTCGTCGTCACCAGTTGTCTATGGACCACAGCTACCAGATTCGTTACTGTGTCAAGAAGAGAAGCCTGTGTTTGGGCCATGTCTTCCAGATGCACCAGACTCCACTCAGGCGACTGTTTATGGTCCTCATTTGCCGGAAGAGAAGTTGGGCGTGTACGGGCCGCATTTGCCAGATTCCAGAGAGCTTGCTGCTGAACCTGTGGCTATTGGGCCCCAGCTGCCACAGTTTAGCGAGGCTACAGAAAAGGTCAGCACAGGTGTCTTTATTGGTCCACAGCTTCCTGACGATTTCTATGAAAAGCAAGCGAAGCTGTGTGATGAAGAAAGACCTGCAGTTCACGGGACTTGTGCCGGCTCCGAAACTCTCGATACTTCTCAGACGTGCATGGAGGTAGATATACCTGGGGCTTTGTTTGAGGGTTCAGATGCTCAAGGGTCCAAGGTTGGCGAAGAAGTAGCGCATGAAAGTGAGGTCTCATCTCTGGCTGCTAAAGAGACTTGCGTTGTGCCAGAGCCCGCTGTGCTGGGTTTGGCTGGCCTTGTGGATTATCCTGGCTCTCCTGTTGCCAACAGTGAAACCGAGGAAATGGATGTGGAAGACAAACCAATGTCAGCAGCATCTCCGTGTGCTGATCCAGTGAGAACGCCCGTCGACTACCCCGTAATGGCTGGTGGAAAACTTCAATTTGGCAATGTCGGCGAAGTTCTGCACAGTGATGAAGCACTGCTAAAGGGTGATATTCAGAGCAGTTCGGGTGTATGCGTCGGGTCGCAGTCACCACTTGGCTCTTCAGTCGTGCCTGAACTAGCGAAGTCGAAGCGGAACACAGAAGCAAAGGTGATAAATGCAGCACTCTTCCTTTTTCACTTTTTTCTAGAGTTGGTTACTTGTTTTGCTCATGCTGTTTGTGTGGCTCCTGGAGAGTTACTGGTTCTGCATTCCTCTGCAAATGTGGGGCTTAATTTTATATTATTGCATGTGTGTGTATTTTCTTTAAGCCATTATTTTAGACAAAAGAGCAATGTGTATACCGCCTGGAAAGCACGTAGTGTTTCATTTGATGTGGCCTTTTGCCATGTGCCAGTGTTGCCATTTAAAACTGCAGTTCTTGGCATTTAAAAATTGATGGGCGATCATGCAGTGTGATGCAAGAAATCTGCATTAGCAATATTGGTTTAACATTTCACTCCACTTTTACATTTTTGCTTTTACAATGGTTGCTTTCCCACTGCGCTTTTGAATTTGATTTTGCGATTGCTTTTTCGTTCCGCTGCTGTATGGGCTTCTGGGGGGTGAAAATGGGTGGTGGCCGGAGGCCTTCTGGAGGTAGGAGGTGGACGGAGAGGCTTTGGACATACTGACCATTGCATTTTCGCCGAATGAGGACTATACTACTAGTACAGAAAAAATGAAACAGCACATAACTACATAACTCCTTTCGTATTGCTCTGTGAGGAACTCTCTTACAGTCGTCAGCTGTCATGGCCTGTGGTAAAGGGTAGCGTTAGCCCTTGGGTAACTTGCACCTCATTTTTCAAATTATGGCTCCTGTTTTTCGTTTAAACTACAGTACAAAAAAATGCGTATTTCTATTTCTCTGCAATTACCAGTGCAGTGTCCCTTTGACATATTCGAATCTTTAAATGAACCTTGCAACAGAGCTCACGATGAGATAGTGCTTTCAAATCAAAACATGTAAGCAGTCTTAAATGCCTTCCGTAATTTTTTTCACATATCTCCGTCTGCCTTTGCTCTCCCCAGTTCCCGTCCCCTGTGCAGAGTAACATGTCTCTGCGTTTTCATTCAAGAGCTCCCCTTTATAAGCATCTTTCATCGATAGTAAAGGTGAATGTATTTGGCATCGTAAGCACCCTGTCAAGATTTTTTTTTTTCCATGTTCACATAAGGCACCACATGTTTGTAATTTTTACACAGACCTTTCTTTTTCTTTCATTACGATCGAATTATAGCATGCACCCTTGCACATTGCCATTCATTGCGATTGTCGCACAGCACGCAGTCACATGAGATGTCATTATGCATTAATTTTTTTTGCTTGATCTCACCTGCCTGCGTGTATGTTGCTCGTTTACAGAAAAAGTCGCAGCACCTTGTTTCATATGGTGATTCTGAAAGCAGCGATGACGACGGCGGGGATGTGGATGTGACCGATGTGGGTTCGCCGCCGGCCCCCAGTGCTCTGCTGGATCCTGTTTCGGTCAGGACAGAGGAAATTGAGGATGAGGACAGGCATGTAGGCCTAGGGTGCCCCAGGAGAACTGCTGGTGAAGTGCTCGACATTGAGGGGAAGAAGCCCCCTTCTGTGATGAAAAAACAGTTTGTGAAAGTGAGTTTTGTGCGGTCGGACGAGGTGCTTGTGTTGGGCAAATGTGCAGACATGGGTCAGGAAGTTGTGCCAGAAAAGATGGAAGCGGAAGAGGCTGAGAAAGGTCTTTCTCCAAGTTCAGACAGGACTGCTGGCACTGAAAAGGCTGTGTCCCCGAGCAAGCCATCACCGGACTCTGATGTGGATGATTTCGACGACGTGGTTCGGGCCCTCGACATTGCCTTGTTGGAGTCGGTAAGCTCAGCGGCTGGGCTCAGTGTGCTTTTTACCGACTTTTAATGCATTGTCATTAGAACACCATTATTGCAAAAAGGGTCCGGCGTTGGCGAATGAAGCCTGGGGGGGAGGGGGGCGGGGTATGGAGGCAAAGTGGAGAGAGGAAAGTCATGGGGTACACTTTCAGGGATGAGGAGGCAGAGGGAAGAGGGAGGCGCAGGTTCGATCCCAGCCACGGCGGTCGAATTTCGATGGAGGCGAAATTTTACAGGCCCATGTGCTGTGCTATGTCAGAGCACGTTAAAGAACCCCAGGTGGTCTAAATTATCCAGAGCTCTCCACTGCGGTGCCCTTCATAGCCTGTGTTGCTTTGGGATGTTAAACCCCATAAACCTTTTTCTTGGAGGGAGAGGGGGAGAGTTGCTTGAATATGCTTTGCAAAATTCACTTTTCAGTGAGTCAGTGGTTGTGTATTTCTAGCAGACCTTTTACTTTTTCACAGCAACAGCTGTTAAACACCCGTTCCTATGTTTCGCGCCGCAGTAGTGTGCTGTAGTCTCTCGTAGTCGTCAGCGTAACCGGTGGGTGCATTGCCAAGGGAACCACTCAGGGGATGCTTACTGTGCAAGAAGGAAGGTATGACGTGAGCGGAGAAATGTGTAACCGGGGGGGTGGTTACCACAGGAAGCATCCAGAGGGTGGTTACCATGGAAGGAAGAGGGTATGATAGAGGTCAGTGGTTGCCATTGAAATCACCTGGAGGGTAGTTGCCCTAGAAGGACAGGGAGAGTTATCGTGGAAGGAGGCTTTGTGGCGAGAGCGTAGGAAGGTGTAACTCGAAGGTGGTTACCACGGGAATGGACTGGAAGGTGCGTTCTGTGCAAGGAGGGCATGGCGAGAGCGTAGGAAGGTGTAAAAGGAGGGTGGTTGCCCTGGGAACTGTCCGGAAAGTGGTTACCACAGAAGAGCAGTGTGGCGAGAGCAAAGGATTCTCCAACCAAAGGATGGTTACCCTGGAAGGGGGAGGGTATGGTTGGAGCATAAGAAGGCACAACCAGTTAGTGGTTGCCATGGAAACCATCTAGTGGCTAGTAACCCTGGAAGGATGAGGGTTACTGTGGAAGGAGGAGGTGAAAGCAAGGAAAGGAGTAATCGGAGGGTGGTTACAATGGTAACTGCCCGAAAGGTGGTTACCATGAAATGAAGAGGGTGTGTCGAGAGCAGAGAAATCTCCAACTGGAGGTGGGAGGAGGGTATGGTGAGAATATAGGAAGGCGTACCATGGTAACCATCGGAACGTTAATTCTGTGGAAGGAGGAGAGAGGATATGGTGAGGGAGGAGGGATGTAGTATGGTTTACCTGCAGCAGCTGCTGCGAAACACACCACCTGAGGAGAGGATCATCAGCGGCGCTATGCTTCTAGGATAGCAGACTGGAGGAAACCTAGACAAAAAATGACTGTGTGTGGAAAACTAAAAAACTTTAAGATGTGGGGTCGCTCTGATATTCTCAGCCACAAGATATCGTTAAGTATAAATGCCTTAACAGCTGTCGCTGAATCTCACGTTAGCCAGTGGGAGCAGTCTGTCAGTTTTTTTTAGCTATCAAAAAACTTCCCAATTTCTCAACCTTCCTATGCATAACATATCTCATTATATTGGCGTGCGAATTTAATTCAGCATCACCTTATGTGCCCATCCTTAATCATTTGTGCCATGTTCTCACTTCGTGCAGCAAAAGAAGAAGGGTCAAGAAAGAGGCACAAAGCATGAAGCCCTGTTGCAGGGTGAAAAGAGAGAGTCGCCTCATGACACCAGTGAGGAGGAAGGGGAAATTAAGTCATCAGAAGAATCCAGTGAAGCTGGAATGACACCTGTGAACTTGAGAGAATCAGGTGGGCATGTGTTATGTGCAGAAGTGTCTCTAATATGTGAGTGTGTAAGTGCCTGGTCTTTTTCACTGTGTGTACTGTGCCCATTTCGCTGCATTGTTTTTAGAAACACACGTTGTTGGGTAGTTGTTTTTTGAATATTGTTTTTAGATCAAGTTTAAAATTTTGAGCCATGAATTCAAGAAACTGCACATAAAATTGTGTGCTTTGTGTGTTTAACCGCCCTCCACTGCCAATTCAATGGTCCTACATTGCAGGGAGCTGCCACAGTGGCTCAGCGGTTATGGTGCTCGGCTGCTGACCCGAAAGACGCGATTTTGATCTCTGCCGTAGCGGTCGAATTTCAGTGGAGGCGAAATTCTAGAGGCCTGTGTACTGTGCGATGTCAGTGCACGAGCACCAGTTCGTCGAAATTTCCGAAGCCTTTCACTACGGCTTCCCTCATTGCCTGAGTTGCTTTGGAACGTTGCACCTAAATAAACCCATAAACCTACATTGCAGTGGTTCTAAAACTTTGCAAACACCCTCACTTTGTTTTACAAAAAGCTCGAAAGAACCAAAGTTCAGCTCACACACAGATCTCTTTTGAAGTAATAATATGGCTTGAGTATTGATTCAGGAGGTGACAGGCATGACATTTAAAAATGTTTTATGCAAAAAATAGTTTTTCGTTTTGTAGATTTCGGCCTCCAAAAAACATAAGCCTCTGTTAATTGCAGGTATCACGAGTTTTTCCAACCTGTTTAGCGGTGTTACCTAATATAACAGTGCAGCTCTTCTGCTGTACCTTGTGGTACCGAATCAAGGATATAGAGAGATGGGTGCTTTTGTTATGGATGGTGCCATATTTTCTGGCATGTGGCACTAGTAATGTGGCACTGAGCGCTGGTTGGTTCATGCTAACTGTTTAACGGTTAGCTAACTTGGATTGACTGTCACATTGTGCACAGAGGATGAAGTTAAGGGATGCACGAATGACGTGAGTGCCCTTCAAGCTCAAGCAAAAGCATGGGAGTCATGAACTTGGAATAAGTGGCTGACCTCTCTTTGATCAGATGAGCAAAATTTCTTTTAGAATGAAGCAGTGACAACGTCTATGCGGAACTAATGCAGTGATTTGGAAGCCTTTGGTGTTAGCAGGAAAAGATGGTTTCTTGTGCTACCTCATGAAATTTGAGTCAGTCATTGTTTAGGACCGGATTAGTTGTGTACGTCTTAATTTGAATCCACCGTACCACTTGTGTGCTTCTAGACGGGCATTATGGCTAAAAAAATATGGTACACGGTTTGGTTAAAAATGTGAAAGGTTTGCAAGTTATTGTTTCCGTAGGCATTTTTAGGAACTGCACAAAAGTACTGAAAAATTGTAGGGTGTCAAAGGTAGATAGTTATATCTTGAAACAAAGCTTTGTAACTGGTGCGGTCAAGACAGCCTGGTTTAATCGGTGCATGGGCTATTTTAACGCAAGGGATGTATAGCATGAAAAGTAGACTATATTATTGCTGTGCTTTTCATAGGCTCACTGAGGGGGGGATGCAGAAATTAAAACCATTTTCATTATTTATGGCTCAAATGCAACCAAATTTTACACAAAAATGCAACATTTTGTGCATAATTTCAGAACCTCATCTTGTATAGTTGCTGAGAAGTTGCAATTAATACCCTTGTGAAGTCATCCATAGTGCGTTAAATAATTCAGAAAAAAGTGCGCAAGTTTTTATGTCAGCACATTCACGAAGCCCTGCTCTGTTCTGTAAAGCAATCAGTTTTTTTTTTACATGCCCAGTACTCTCGAAACTAAAATTTGAACTCCTGCATGCATATTCACATGAAATTGTTTCTGAGAAAAATAAATTAAAAAAATTATTGCACATATTCTTAGAAAAATGAAGAGCTTTATTGCACTTCTCAACATCTTGGGATTCATTTGCAAAAAAATGGAAACATTCCGCCGTTATTTGTTACTAAATGCTGAAAGAATGAGGGACAGCAATCGCTGAAAAAGTGAAAGCTGAGAAAATCAACCTTAAAATTACTCGTTTGCCTCGTTTGTTTTTTATTTTTGCTCTGAGGAATGTGGCACTGAGACCAGCGGAAGCTTTGATCTCTCCTCTTCACGGTGGTACATAATGTTATTAAGGATGGCGATGCTCCGTCATTTTAAAGCCGCGGAATCTGCGATGAACCGGGACCATCACAAGCGCAATTAGCTCACACTTTTCAACGACCACAAATAAAGAAAATGCCTTTTCAAAAATTTTTACTGTATACTATTCCACTATTGTTTTTCGTCACCAAACAGATGAAGACCTGAAGATCAGGAAAAGAAATGGAGGAATCAAATATTTTGACTGAATCGGTCATTTTATTTGCTGCGTCCCCTCCCTAATTAGTACCATTTGCCTGCTGAAAGGCGGGTGGCGGCATTGAATAAATAAATAAAATAAATTTTGTGCCTGCTAGCTGTGAAGTCATGTCAATGTGCAGGTTGAAACTTGGGGCAACTTTTTCAGATTCTGAAGAGGAACCGGAAGAATTGAAGGCCAGTACTGGATTCAAGAAGAATTCAACGTCAAGTAGAGAGGCCACGTCACCAAAGCCTGACAACAAGTCTGCGATAATGGTAAGAAGTGCCTCTAATTGAGAAAATGAGCTAAGTAAGGTTTTCGAACTTTTTACTCACACATGTGTTATTCGCTAACTGTGAGGAATATACATCTCTGTGCTTGGTACTCAGTTATTATGTTGTTAAGTCTGACTTCAAGATATCCTTAGGTTTTAAAAACATTCCTGGGTTCTTTTTGATATTGGAGTTAGGCTCCAGGGGTTTGGCAGCAAAGTGTCAGATTGTATTGCTTCATGAGCTCTGCTACTGTTGTGAAAGGTATCACTTGATCTGAATACCACGTTTAGATGGAGTGATGCTACCCAGCACAATATCAGCAGTAACACATTAAAGCAGCAGTGGGCATTCTCTGAAACGCTGACGGTAACGCTAACCAACTCGCCCAGCTTGCCATTCTTACTCAAGTAATTCTGAAACATTCAGCTGTCTGCTAATTTTCATGAATTTTAGTAAATTGTGCATTCTTTTTGGTTGTACTGTGTTCTTGGAGAAAAGTTTGTCTCCCCATTGGAACATTGCTCTTTCTCTTTGACAGTCTGAAATCGGTGAGGCTTACAAGATGCTCATGGACCAGTTGAACCCCCTGCGAGATGTCATAGCGTGCAGAAACAGCTACTTCGAGATTGTTGTGAAGACCATGGTGGGTGAATTCACATCATGAAGCCGTCTTCTATTGCATGCAGTTGTAATGTAGGAAACAGACTGCTTATTTATTGTTTGGAAAATGTTTCTGTAGTGCTGTGCGGCATATGTATAGGAAAACTTTGTTGATACGTTTACAGTAAGATTTCCCGGTGTGCACTCTAAACGTCGTGATTAATAAAAATGTTCTGTAGAGCTACACCATTTGCCTTCTAGTTAATAAGTTGTCGAATAATACGATTTCCCAGCAAGTATGCGCATAATTTTTCGAATTTTTATCATATGGTACAGGCTCCAGTGAAAAAAGTTGCCATATTTACGCGATTGTGAGTCGACTTGAATGTAAGTCGACCTCCCCATATCGCATGTCAGGAAAAAAAAGAAGGGCGTACCCGTGGGCACATTCCGAAAAGAAAAACTTCGAGGACATTAAGCTTCGCCTTTAAGTGTAGAATGCGATACCATCGGGCTGCTGCCGCTTCTAAGCAGCTGCCATCGGTCGCCACGTGCGAGGAGGGCGGTAGCGGGTGCCGGTTCTGCACATTGACAGAGCAGCTGCTCAAGGCCGGCACGAAGAGCGACGCGACAGACCCACCGTGGCCTTAGACTGGCGATGCTCTCATAAGCTCCGTAATGCTGTCGCGTTAAAATGTATTCATCACTTGACTACTCATCCACACTTGCACCATTGTCCTCACTAGGGCTACCATTACCATCGCTGCTGCGGTCCCACAGCTTGCCGTTCTAGCATCGTCATCAAAATCCCTTACTTCGCAAACAACCACAGCACGTCGTCGTCCCGCGAAATCCCGCACTTCGCAAACGACCGCATCACGCCATTGCATGGAGCAGCGGAAAATTTTGCCTCACTGCCGCCACACGTGTATCAACCGTTCCGAGACATCGAACTTGCAGGCTGCCTGGCGCAAAGTTGTTCGTTTCTTCTGCATAAAGAATGACAGCCATCTTGAATGTAGCTGTGAACGAGCGCCGGACGCTTACAGGACCCGGTGCACAAATGGCGATTGATGAAGCACTACATTAAAAACTGGTAAAACATGGCAGGCAGTCATCAGAAACTGTGTGCTATGTGTGAGCAGTGTTGGCTTTTCCATCAGCTGCCGATACTCCCCGGAAATGCTGCCATACTCTGAAAGGGTATGGCTGTAGGCAAGTCGGTAGTATTTATTAGGGATGATCAACTGTAGAAGACATAGGCACGTACGTTGTCAGTCGACAACACAAGGTGGTTCTACCACCTTTTGTCTGCTGCCACCGTCTCGTGTCTTCTGTGGTGACCTGTCACTAATATCTGCTGTGGCGACCATGCCTGCAAGCAAGATGCAGCCCTGCAACAGTTTAACGCACTCTTGATGCTTACTTTCGTTCCTGGGTAGAGGAAACTCCCAGAAGAGATCCTGGGCACATTAATCTAAACTAAAAACGTTTTTTGCTACTGTATACGTGATAGTGGTTTCAAGGTGCCATTATCTCAAAGGAGTACGCTAGCACATGTTTGCAAGAGCCACCACGCTTGAAATGCAAGCTCACTTGAGCAGATCAAAAAGCAAGGATGCCAGATTATCACCTTCATGAGAAATCAGATGATTACATATTTGCTTGAATATAACATGGCTTTTTTTTCTCAAATTGTCTGCTTCAAAACGCTCCCTGCATTATACTTGGAAGTGAGGTGCGAATATAGTGTGCGTTCTTCTTTTTTTCGTGTTTTACATGATAGTCAAGGTGACCTTCGTCACCAGGCTCACTTCACTAACCTTGCGGCAAAGCATGTGGCACAACGAGGGCACAGGAGAGGGGGATTATAAACGTGGAACGAACCTGGCTGCCAACCCACAGTTCCACAAAATATGCTCAAATCTGCGAATATTTGCCTAATGGTGGGAGACAAGGCACTTTAATCATGCCTGCCGCACCCCTTGCATCGCTTCCAAGTCGGTGCTTCTGTTTAGTTCACTCTGGGATTGTGCCTCTACCTTGTGCAGGCTCGCATGGAGGACTGGCGTGCGGGTGCGCTGGACGCCAGCTACTTTCTGGAAAGGTTGCACGATGCCCGTGCTGCCGCCGCCGAGCTTCATGTGATGGTTGCCAAGGCCAGGGACACTGAGCCCGATGAACCTATCCAAGAACCCTTGCCGCCTGGCTGGCAGAGGCACTGGGACAGGTACGGTGTTCCCTGCCCCTTTCGACTTTGCGCGTGCTGCTGTTGGCAATCGGTACTGTATGACTTGTGCCACCAGAAGCAAGCTGGTGTGCGTGGAATGAAAAGAAAAAAAAAGGCATTTTAGAAATGTGAAGGTGGAAAAGGGACTGTCTCCTCTCTGTCAAAAAGGGAGGCATTTCTCGCGACTGTATCACACTTGCTCTTTTTTTTCTTCTTTCTGGTGCTGCTGCTCGCACCCTGAGCAGGAGCCGAGGAAGCGTGGTGTTCATGGCGTGGGCTGGAAGATGGGCTGGGGAAGTACTTCACTGCTGCGGCCGCTGTTTCGCTGTCCCTCTCCTTTTCCCTTACGGGCTCTGGAGAAGCCCTTCTTTGTTTTTCTTTTTGAGCCCTTCCTCCTGCGGCCCTCCCTTGGCCTTCCTCATTTTGTGGTCCACACTTCGAACTCCCTCCTGGTCCTCTGTGCCTCCTGCTGTCTCCTCTCTTTGATCTGACGACATTCGTCGGTCTCTGTCGGTTTGGTAAATGGCGACCAGTGAGCAAGGCTTCTGGACTCTCTGGACCTCCGGGGCCCGCCTTCACACTACTGGGACCCATCCTAGGTAAGATAAGTTCTTTGTTTCTTTCTTGATTTTAATGCGACAGCGTTAAGGAGCTCGTGTCGCAGAAAAGCCGGTGTCGTTGGCATCGGCCGTGAGCGAAAAATTCCTCCTCCTTCCCGTGAGTGAAACGAAAAATTCTCCTCGCACTCCTTCTCCTCCTTGCAATGTACGCCAGTGCCTTAACAGATGGTGCGCGATGGCAGCGCCTCCCGCTCGTCTCGTTCGGGCGCAGTGGGGCTGTGCAGGCATGCAGGAATCACGCGGTGAGCGGTGAACAATGCAGTGGACATCCAAAGCGTGTTTACCACGAAGATTATGGCTTGCTGCTCGTTCGTTCGGTGCGAAAGCTATGCTGGCGTTCGTGGCATCGGGTTTGTTGAGAACGATGAGCCAACGAACTATGACTGCAACTTGAGTCGCGCGCGTTTCGGCAAGGCGCCTGGCAGCGCTTCTACGTCGTTTGCCGCTCCGTGCGTCCGTTTCACCGTTTGTAGCAGAGCGATTTGTCTAACGGGTAAGGCGTCGCGCCGACCGGTCAATGGCGTTCTGTGGACTCCCTGGCAAGCTGCAACACGCTGTCGCGTTCCACTCTTAAAGGCGAAGCTTAAGCGTCCTCCAATTTTTTTTTTTCTAATGGTGTTCCTGCCTTGTATAGTTGGTCACTTCTTTTAGCAGTGGGTGTTAGTCAGCTAGTCTGTGAGCGCCTTGTCATGCTGCTGAGCAGCAAAACCAGTGGGAGTGTGCACATCTCTGTAGAGCTTGCGCCACCGTGATTGTCGTGTTCTTGGGTCTTTGCACGTTCACGCACAACCCTTGCCATTGTTGGTGCTTTTTACTATTGCCCTATTACTGTTGTACTTATTACTGTTTTATTTTTTAATATTGCTAAGCAATATTAGCGATGGCATGTGATGGAAACGCATTACGAGAAAAACACTACACGCTCTATAAGAGAGTGAATTGGGCATACATGCTTTTGCTGTCACTAGCTTAGTTGATAGAGAAAGGGGAGAAGGTTATGAAGAAAGGGAACGTGTGGTCATCTGTCTCTCTGTGATGGGATACATGAACTGTGTCGTGAGAAAAGGGTGAAGGCAATGAAAATGGGGGGGGGGGGCGAGATAGAAAGGGGAACCGTGCCAACAAGAGCGGGTGTTGTGTGTGCATGTGTGAAGAGCTTAGTCGGCAGTGTTCCTGTAGTGTGAGAGACGGCAAGAAAAGACACATGCATATTCTTGCTGCTCTCTCCCTCTCTGCCATGTTAAGGTGCTCACATAGGGGCCAGTCGGTGATTTTTTTATATTGCTTAAAAATTGACCGCTTGTACATTGACGCAACTATTCTTTATACCAGGTGTCTCAGCTAACTTGAGCCAAGGTTTAAAAAATAAATTATGAGAGACAGGCGACTGAAACCAGTTGCATATTGGTGACAGCCACCTTGCGCACCACAGGCAATTTTTTGTTTCAAAATTAATTAAAAGTTTAATGAAGTTTAATTATCTAAATTGATATATTTTGACTTTATACATGAAATTGCATTTGAGGAGTTGTTGAGCACCTTCAGAAACCCCCATTCCATCATTTACAATAAGGAAACTCTTATGCGTGTCTTTTTTTCTCAGCTCCAAAGAAAGACCGCAAAATGCAAAATAAACCACGTGACTTAACGCATTTGCTTGCCATGATCATGCTGCTCTCAAGCGTGGTTCGAGCAAACAAAATCACCTGCAGCCTTGACATGGCCCCGCACCAGCAGCAGTCTGATATGTTGGCAGCGGCAAATCGCACCGTCATGTGTGCCACTGGCTGACGCAGACGAGAAACCACCGCCAACATATCGGCCTGCCGCTCGTGCGGGGCCGTTGGGTCATGGCTGCAGGTGATTTCGTTTGCTCGAATCACGTTTGAGAGCAGCACGATCGTGGCGCACAAATGCGTTAGTCACGTGGTTTATTTTGTATTTCGCGGGCTTTCTTTGGAGCTTGGAAAAGAAGACATACGAAAGGGTTTCCTTATTGTAAACGATGGAATGGGGGTTTCTGAAGGTGCTCGACAACTCTTCAAATGCAATTTCTTGTCCAAAGTCAATATTTATTAATTTAGATAATTAAACTTCATTAAACTATTAATTAATTGCAAAATAAAAAATTGCCTGTGGTGCACAAGTTGGCTGTCACCAATATGCAACTGGTTTCACTCGCCTGTTTCTAATTATTTATTTTTTAACCCTTGGCTCAAGTTAGCTGGGACACCCGGTATATAGCCCTCATAGATTGAGGTAGAGCATTTGACTACGTTGAATCCTCAGCAGTCATGCAGGCATTGCATAACCGGGGTGTAGAAGAGGTGTGCATACATGTTCTGTGAAAAATAGCGATTCCACAGCGACCATAGTCCTTCACAGGGAATGTGATAAAATACCGATCGGTAAGGGTGTCAGGCAAGGAGACAATCTCTCCAGTACTATTCACCGCATGATTACAGGAGGTATGCTGAGAGCTTGATTTGGAACAGTTGGAGATAAAAGTTAATGGAGAATACCTTAGTAATCTAGGGTTTATTGATGATATCGCCTTGCTAAGGAACTCAGGGGGCGAACTGCAATGCATGATCAAGGACCTAGACTGGCTAGGCAATACAGTGTATCCAAGCATATGCAGAGAACTAAAGTAATGTTCAGCAGTCTGGTACCAAAACCTTGGAAGTTGTAAGGGATTACATCTTGCCTTGGAGAAGAGTTTCATAAGCCTGTTGTAGATGGTTGATTGCTTGCTTGTGGAGAGAGCAGTTGTGCTTGGCAGTTGTGGATAAATCTGGATTGTCACGTTGGAGCTTTGGATTGTAGGCCAGTGATTTTTTTAAGATCTCGGATCCCGTCGGGAAAAAATCGAAGTGGAAGCATGTTGGCAAATGTAAACTTCAGTGTCATCTGCACTTGCTCAGCTCTTGGCAGATGACACACCTTGGCTTTGCCTGCTCATAAGTGGCTGTAGAGGTGGCCTGTGCAGGGCAAAAGTTGGACAGTCTCAACTATGGATTGCTGTGGGCTTTATAAAAAAATGGCTGGGGTTTAACATGGCTTGAACCTAGGTGTACGACCGAAAGCTCAAATCAAATGTCAAAGTCAAAGGTCAAGGTCAGGTACCCAGTGGCCATAGTCATGATCACATGGTCATACTACCATAGCTTGGGCTATACCACCATGTAGTTAAGTCCGGCTTGACCTTTTGAGGCATTGAAGGTCATTGTTGATGTGGTGCCCACTGTCTCAAATCAAATGCCAAGGCCAAGGGCCAAAGTCAGGCACCCAATGGTGATAGTCATATGATCACGTGGTCATAACTACCATAGCATGGGCCATACCACCATGCAGTTAAATTTGGCTTGACCTTGTGAGGCATTGAAAGTCATTGTCGCATCCATATCGGAATCGGAAGTTGCACCTTGAGGAGTAGAGCTGTTGCTCTAAAAACTGTTTGGGCGCTCCCGCAGAGAAGCGAGCTACATTGCAGTGCCCCAGGAACTAATACCAGTGAGCTATGCATGGATTAAATACTGCTTGCACCAGAGGGCGAGGCTTAAAGCCCTGGCAGATTCACGCAAAGTGCATCATTGTTGAGTTAGCAGCATAAATAGCAGTGACCTTGAATTTGTTGATGGGGAGCTCAGCAGTGTAGCATGTTTTGAACAGGCTTGCTTGGCACGGCTGACCCTGCTGCGCGCTATCCCCCTGTCCAGCCTTGAAGTGAGTAAGTGGCAGATATGGTTTTTTGTTTCATGTTCCATCGAGCAGCACTGTTTCTTTTTGTTTTTGCAGCTTTTCATTGTCTGCGGGATATTTTACTAAGTAGCATGCGACTGCTGGTGTTATAGAAAAGTTTTTTTCTTTTGTCTAATCCTTTGCCTGAGCATTAGAAATGATCTTGCATGTGATATGTAAGGATTATTGACAGTATTGCAGACTGCATGCTGCTTGTTTAAACATTTCAAGCTGAGTATTTTAGAGTATTACAGCTGAGCATTAGTGTTTAAACATTGCATGCTGAGTATTGACTTGTAGAAAAAAGTGACATTTTAAACAGAGTGTTTTACTGTTTTCACGTGTTGTGTTACCTCTTGATGGACAGAACAGCGATGTTTAAAAGAAGATTTTTTTTTTTTTTTTCAAAATAAAACTCAGTTGATAGTCCAGCGCTTCGTTTTGTGTCCTCTCCTTTCTTGTCTGGCGTTGTTGCATGCTGCGCCATAGTAATGAGTATTAGCTATCAGTAAAACATTGCGCTTCCTTAATTTTGGCCCATAGTGGCATAGTTCCGCTCTGCCTTTGATGACTGATTATGCAGGTTGCCTTTCTTTTGGTGGTGTGTTGCACTCTCTGCACAGGGTTATAGAAGGGAAATGCCGCAAGGGATGATGGGGATTATAACCTCAGGGCAGAAGTACACCTTTCCTAGTGCACAAATTTCCCACTACATGTGTGACGATGCACTTGTATTTTTATTGCCAATGGTTGTGCTCTCATTTTTGCATTTGGTGCCAGTATTGTGCATGTATCTGAAAGCTACAGATAGCCTACAAGTTGTGTGTGGATACTTGGGCATTCTTAACGAAGTGCTTCTGTAATGTTCAGCAAGAGCATTTTTGTTTATTCCAATTGTTCATTTTTAATTTGCAGTGGGGGTTGTCCACACTGTGTGTTCTGAAAATGAGACCTAATGCGTTCTTAAAAATGCGTTCTTAAAAATTTGAGAGGATTCTTCCACTCACTGGGACACACAGATCTTAGGCAGGAGTGTGCTACTTTAATTCTTGGCTTTTAGGGGAGGGTTTTCCTGTTTCTAGTGTCAGATTGCAGCTATTATGACTTTAAAGCGTGGGAGGGGCAAGGCCCTGTGTCGCGAATTCGCGACATACCTTTCTACTCCGTGTACTCGTTGCTAAAGGGAGCTTGGCTACAAAGTTTGATGTCAACTTGTTATCAGCAGCCATTGCTTTCAGGCCAAAATGTTTGAAGTCACTGTGAGAAAGCTGTATGAAGAAAAAGGGGGCACAAATGAGTGATTTCAAGCAAGTGTAGAGAAATGTCTTGTCTCACATTTGTTGACAAATGTTGTGGGGACAGTTGGAAGACATCAGTTAGATGAAAAATTGTTTACTTTCGCTGGGAATTCGAGTTGGTTTGAGGTTTTCGATATGGTCTTTCACTCACCTCGGTCTAACTGCACAAATTTTAACAAACTCTGATTGTTTCTAATTGGCGATATGCCAATTTCTCAAATTTTAGCTCTGCTTATGATATTTTGTCATTGGCTTTTGAATGTGCTTACGGTATACAGTAGACCGCGAGTATATTGAACTGGAAGGGGACCGTGAGATAGTTCGATAAATTGATAATTCGATATACGGCGTGCTTCTTGCAGCAACATGTGGCCCACCGGTGTGCTGGCAGTGCGCTGCTCGCAAGATGTTGCTAGGTAATTACCTTGTTGGCATTGAAGCCACTCTGGACGTTAGAACTATCCACTGCCATCATAAGATGTCTAATCCTGTTGACAGTACACTATAAATAGAATAATCGCTCATTAAAATGAAGATATAGCTGGTTTCCGTAATGCCTTTGGCAGCGAAGGATGCCACATGAGGGCCACCTTTAGGCTTTAGTTAGTTATGTTGGCTTCACCTCATGAGAGCAATGTGGCATAGAAAATGAGTGCAGGGGAGCGAAGGCCACCCTCAAGCACATCCCACGGTCACCTTGTCATGCGGTTTCACAATGTTAGCTCTGCCAGCTGATACGAAAGGCTACGCAGCCGACCAGCCTTTGCGCATAGAAAGTTATTAAAGAGCGCCATCCGGAGAAGCAGTCAGTTCGATACATCGAAGGGCCTGCGGAACTGTCGTTCAATGTAACGTGTGACTTTCCTGTACTTTCGTGCACGATTTTCAAGGGAATAATCTGTGTGTTCGATATAGCCAATAATTCGAAATATTTGGATTCAGTATATCCGAGCTCAACTGCATTAGCTACCATAATGTGAAGGTAATAGTAGTTTTCATCCATTTCTTCAAAATTTGGGTATTCAAGGGTTAAACGTGCTGGCAAGTTATTTTTTTTTTTTGCATTGATAGTGAAGTCTTATCCTGCCAAGTCTTATTAGATTTCTGTTAAACAAAAGTGCAGCTTACATTTGCAGAAGCAGTGTCAAAATTATTCTGTAATGATAGCACAACTCATGTCATGTAGCTGATAAAAATTTCTGAACAGAAGACACTTTGTTTTTAAAGCGTATTCATTCAACCTTTCAGGGTGCACAGTATAGTTTGAGTCTCACTGATAAGAAAAACGTCGCGCACAAAATGAATCATATCAATTTTTTTTTCAAGGCCTTTGTAACGTTTCTCTCGCCACACATCGCACAATGCTTTTGGTGATGGCAGAGCTCTGTGAGTGTAGTATGTGTATGTATGTTCAAGTTGTGACTCACTGTAGCCAGTCCTGTTTCAGCCTTCCCCAGGATGCAGCAGCACAGCCAAGCTTAGAACTGCTTCAGTGAACAGCAGCTTCTGCTGCTCCCCGTTGGACCTGTGTACATAAGACAGCCACATCCATTGAGTTTGTGGCCTGGTGCGTGCCTCTCGAGGGATAACATTAAACTTGCCATCTGTGTTTCTTTTCGCTGTAAGGATTCTAGGGGAGTCCGTTACGCACTGGAGTCTTGCACGGTTTTTTGCTGCATCACTTGCAAATGGTGCATCCACTTCATAGATTAGCAGGCTGGGTGTGGCAAAATATTTGCCTGTTATAGTTTCTTTCAGGAAGCCCTTGAGTTGTCATTTGGAAAGCAGGGACTACGTATGATTATTTTCGAGTGTTACGTAAGGCTAGCAGCTCTTTAGGTTTTAGGTGCCTACACTGTGATGCTATACCTCTTGCACGGTTGTTACCTAAAATTACGCATTAAACATGGTACCTTGGTCTACAGCAACGTGTTTGTTACTTGCATGTGGTGCTATTATGGTTTTTTCTTATTTTTTTTCTTGTATCATGCCATTTTCTTTTCTGTCTCAAGAGTGGGCTCCATGTGCGCGAAAAAGAGAGCAGCGCGATGAGGTGGCGGGCAACATTCACTCCATAGCTTAATGGGCAACCTCCAGGCAAGCATAGGTAGCAGGCAATGCGCACTAGCGATGTGCACAGCGGTCTTCGTGCTTGCGCACTCGAGCTTAGTAGACACGCCCGTAACCTGCTCTCGCTTAAAATTTGATGGGTGTGCCTCATAGCCATTGCAAAAGAAACATTTTCTCTACAGCGGTGGTGTAGCGGCAGCTGCGATGACCAAGCCAGTGTGCTTGCGGAGACGATGTCACATCACGGAGTGCCTGTGCACTCTGGCTTAGTAAAAAAAAAAAAAAAAACGCTCCCATTAACTGTCGCTGCAATCCGCTTGTAAGTCAGCAAGCTGTAATGTGCAAGTAAGAATACGCACCGCGAGTGTTCCTGCACGTATATACAGTTGGAGCGCAGCAGCACGGTGGACCGAACGCTCGACACGCATCTCTCCCTACAGTGCGCCCGCTCGTATAGCCCACTCCAAATGTTGTTAGCCCTCCATAACTGATAAGCAGATTGTTCTCATTATTTAAATGTTCCAGGAGAAGCTATGTGACAAACTGGAAATGGCCAGTGGGGGTCTGATTGGCTAATCACGGGGGGACTTCCGGATGGCGAGCGAAATTTTCTGTTGGTGCAGATCCGAACGATGAGGCAAGCGACACGGCAAAAATGCTTCGTGCGACGGCATCACTTGCCGCCTGCGTGTTCACGTGAGTTTTCGCGTACATGGAGCTCAGCCTTTAATGTGTGAAGTCATTATTATATCTATCAATTTTTCTCGAGAGGCTGGTTCCTTGTATGCAAAAAACAGTTACGTGGTCTTTTTTTTTTTTACATTCAGCTTTTGTTCTAAAGTTCTGCTCGACATAATTTTGTTTTAAGGTATGAGTTGCAGGTTGTAACCACGACATTTTGGCTAATAAATGCAGAAATGTAGCATTTATTTTTTTTAACCGCTAACGTGTTTTGTGGTCTTTCAGGTGGGCATAATGAAGCAGCACTGTGGTTCCGTTTATGTAGGTTTATATTTTGGAGTGCTGTGTCGAAATTTTTTAAGATGTGAAATTTATTTATTTGTGACCTAAAGTAGAATGCTTAATTTGTACATTTTTGCATATTAAAAACATCATGGTTCCTCGTACTGGAAGAAATGCATTTATTTAGCTTGTCCAAGTAGGCACTACAATTTGCACATACTGGTGTGTCCACGCGGGACCTGCAACATGCGTGAAATGTGAGGAGCACTACCTGTGCAGTCTAGTTGTGCAGCTTTTACGCGTTACTGTAGGAATATTTCTGGATGAAGATTTGGACCATGAAAATAATGCTTATAATGCTCCATTCTGATAAATAATGAAAATAGAGCTGTGCTAACATTGAGGTACCTTGGTACTGTGCATAGACTTTCTTGTGTCAAATAGTGCCAAATTAATGAAGTGAAATAACTCTCATTGGAAGCTTTATTACCACTCATATAAAAGTATGTGTGACATCATGAATTTAAACTTTTTTTCCAGTGCATGTCTAATTTGTGCCACTGAACTGCACCATGTATTTAATGTCCACATAGTACATTAGTTAGGTGCAGTAGCTGCGCGTTAAGACACGTGGCAGGTTATCAATTGCAAGGTGTACAGTTTAGCAAAAATTAATATGGAGTGAAGAACTAAGCTTGATGGCATCCTGCTTCATCCGTTGCTTTTCCAACTTAGTGTGGTGTAAATGTTAATACTAATACCTGAATACAATGTTGAATTCTGAAAGACATTGTAAATGCATTTATTCGCAAGCATTTTCTCCTCATGATGACTCCTACAATCTTTTGAAGGCGGTACACATTATGGCATTAGAAGCCATGGTAGTTAGTTTTGTGTTGCAATCTTTTCTTTGACATGGATGCGACAGGTTGCTCAGTAAATAAGTGATCTATAGTTCCATATTCAGAGCCCATGGAGACAGTGGTAGCAAGTGAGCAGCCATATGTGCTGAATGCACTTGTTCATTTGGCTGGAACTTCCTCTTGTAGCAGCTCTGTAATGCAGAGTCATTAAGGCAGGCATAAGTTGCATTTTACTCTCATTAAGGTTCCAGTTGCAGGGATTTACATGTTTTGATAAACAGAAGAAGTACTTATATATTTATTTTATTCCCTTGTTTGCATTCTGTCCTCTGCTGTTGTGTGATGGTCAACAGGGACTGCTTTTTTTTGTCAAGGTTATAAACTATTCCAGGACGGCAATGCTTTGCGCACAGGTGTCTTTGTGTAAGTCTGTATGTGAGTTGTGATTAGTACTGTTGCAACAAAAATGGGCTTTGTGGGCTCTGGCTTTAGCGTTGCTTGCTTACCACCACATACATAGAGAATCAGTTGTTACAGGTGGAGTCATTGATAGTTGGTAGCTCATGCCTATTGGTCAGTTCTAAGCGTCAAATGAAGTGTCATTGGGGAAGGACCTGCTCATGACATTTTTTTTTTACTAGCCGACTTACAAAAACATATGCAAGGATTATCGAAAATGGGGAATCCTTTGAAAACCCGACATTCCTGGGAGTACCAATAAAATAGGTCACAGACGACAAAGCATCACTCAGAATGCGGATAGTTACCTTTCCTCTTTTGTTTTCTTTTTCTCACTGTTTCTAGTGGGCAAGCAAGATATTTTTATGTGCAAGAGAAAACTGGCCACTCCCAGTGGACGCCTCCCACCACAGCAAGCGCCAGTGGCTCACCCGATTCCACAGCTCAGACTTCTGCTGGAGAGCAGTCTCATAACGAGTTAGCTGACATCGCATCTCAACTAGCTGCGCCACCCCCTCCACCCCCACAGACAGGTGAGAAACAGCAGGGTTGGGGTTATACTATACTGCAATAGTAAAGCCCCCACAGCTGTTTGCACAGTACCTGTTTTGCTGTGTATTGTACCACGTAGTGCGATACTTAACACGTTCACCAGTGGGTCGCGTCATATATTCCTGTATTTATGCTGTGCAGCACGAAAACTGAGTTGCATGATGAAACCGCAGGTCAGCTCAGATTTTTCAAGGACCCTGCAAAAAGCACACATGCTAGGTAGCTGTAACCATCTCTTTGTGGTTTCAAAAAGTTGGCTTTGCGAGTGGCTCACTGATGGGCCACGCCGCACCCATAAAAATATAGGGGTGGCCCACCGGTGGGTCATGACGCGCAGGGATTAGGACTCTGAAAATAGCTACCGCAGTGAGCGTGTTAAAGAGGTCATGACATGGTCTGCCAACATATCGTGGTTTTACGTCGCAAAAACTAGCCACGACGTTGTTATGCATACTTATGGCGTCTTCGGCTGAGCCGCACTGCCTCCGTGCCGGTGATTAGGAAGCGACGTCAAATACTACACGAGTGGCACGTCCACTTGCACCTCAGCCGAACGTGCAAAACATTCTCAGAGTGCCGTTGCTCTTTCTGCCCTCTGTTCACCGTGGCCTCTGAGACTCTCACAGATCTCAGAGGCCATTTTTACGAGCGGCCGACGCCAACGACTGCAGTCAGCAATTTGTATAGTTAGCAACAACCCCTTCAGTAACAGCGCACAGGATTGGCGTTCATAGCGACGGTGGGCAATGCGGGAACCACGACCATGCTCATGAAATACTGCGACTGTGCTTGTGCAGGTTTGTCAGACACACCACGGCGTTATGCTCGCTGGTTTTGATGCATACGCTTTAGAGCGGCTAGAGTGACTTCCGAAAATATCTGCCGACGATTCTCAATCCAATCTCAGCTCCCCACATTGTCACTGTATTGATATATCTTTTAGGTAACCTATGCTCACGTTGACAAAAAGTATGATGTCATAAAGTGCAGGCCTGCCAGATGAACCACATTTGCCGTTCGCCGCACTAAAAATATTGACGAACCTTTAATTTTTTCAAACGGTCAAGGCACAGCGCTCGCCGGCCGGTGGCTGCATGATTGCAGCGCGAATAAATGCATTGCAGCCGCTACAATATTCAACATTTCTTTAAAATATGCCCACTTGTGATGCTTCGTGTTTTTTCCACTTCGTCGATGCTTCCTATCGGCCACTGTGTAGTGATATTGTCTGCGCCAACAGCATCGTCCGCCCGCGACGTCTGCTAGCGCGAGCTGCACGACGGGATTGCACCGCGCTCCACCGTCGGTCTCCACGGTGGCGCGGTGGCGCGCACTCGTGTCGTGCTCGTCCCAGCCGAACGTAAGGCACTGCACGAGTGGAATCCAGCCGAACGTGGAGCACCGCACGAGTGCGTGGAAAACTCCACGAGTGCCGTCAGCCGAAGACATTATTATAAAAGAAGTATGGTTTGACGCACGCATTTGAGCTAGAAATTGAAATAAGAAGCTATCGGCTGTAAGCCCCTCCCCCTGGCAGCGAGGACCATATTGAAGCAGCCTCAGTGATGTTATTAACCGAAAGTGCCGTTACCTGCTGCAAAACTTCCGCACGCACGGTCGGTGCGAAGCAGGGGGGGCGCCTACTCAAGTCCGGTGGTGAAGCCACCGAGACCGGGCAGGCCCCCTGTCGTGATTTCTCCTCTTCACCCCTTCACACCCCTAGGCTAACTAACAACCCGCTCCTCTTTGCTTGCCATGCACAGCGTGCATTTCAATCGTTCAGTCGCAAGCAAGCACATGACAGTGTCTATGTAGTCATATGTTGTCATGAATCACGAGCGTGCCAGTGTGGCCTGACTGCCACATGGTTCAGGCGAACTTCAGAAAATTTGGTTAGAAATTACTTGCTGCACTAAATGAGCTCATATTTTGCACAGTTGTTCCAAGCTGCATAGCAAACAAAATGCAATAAACAGCTTGAGTCTGAAAAATGGTGTCATGACCTCTTTAAATATTGCTACTTGGTATGGGAACATTTCGATTGAAATGTTGCTGGTGTTTTTATTATGCTCATTATTAATAGGATTGTACCCTTATTTACATTAGCACTGAAAGAAATCTAGTTCTTTTTCTGGGAGATGAATACTGTATGACATTTTCACACATTTTATGACTTTTCTCAGTAGTGTTCCTGCTTCTGTGGTCTGTGTAGCATGTTTTGCTGCCACATTATGAAAACTGGACAAAAACTTGAAAAGTTTAATGTTTGAGCTGCCTGCACTGCACTTGAGATGGCACTAGGAACACTTGACCCATTGTGAAATGGCATTTGAAGAGAATAATCATCAGTGATTGACTCAGATGGGCACAGTAAATAAAAGGATTGTTCGTGGAAGTGTTTTGCCAAAGGCACCGGCCTTTAATGTTTTCACAGGCAACGAAAGTGACGCGGCCGAGGAGACCACTGCTATTCAAAGAGACGAAGCAAGGCGAAGTGCAGAGGAGGCTGAAAACCTAGATGGCATGAGTCTCGATGCTGCGGAAGCTGCTTTCTACTCCAGCGTTGCACTCTCTGCAGAGCCTGAGTCGAGCACACCTCAGGAGGGCAGTGGTGACAAAAAACCTTCATCTGGGGACACTGTGCCCGAGGATGAAGTCAGCGTGCCTGCTGTGCCTGCTCCAAAGAAAAAAAAGGTGTGTATTTTTATGCCTAAAATGCATAGAAACATTCACAGTGTCGCATACCTAGAGAGAGTGCTGAAAAGTGTAGACATTGTATTGTGCTTGGCTTGTACTTGAACAGATACGTGGGTTCGCTGTTGAATTGTGACCGTTTTTCAGAATAAACCTCTTAAAAACTATTTTCTCAATTTTAAAACATGTCTAATATCAAACATTTACTTGAATGCAGTTTGATAAAGTGAAAAGTGTATAATTAATGTACTACTAATTTAACCTGCACACAGTGAGGAGCACAGCTGCTCATTTTTGTATTGCTCGGAAATACCTTCATTTTTTAATATATAGTACCATATTTACTCGCGTAAAGAACTCACTCTCATAATGAACCCAGCCCCCACTTTTGTCAATGAGAATTCACTTTCTTTTTTTAACCTCGCATTTCGCTGTGATCGGCCGCCGATGCAAACTGTCACAAAATTGTCGGATCACGCTATGTTGCCGCAAACACTTTTTAAGGAAACGATGCTAAACGTTGTCCACACACGAACGTTAGCGACGTGGGGACGCAACTTGTTGACCGTGTGCTTTTGTTTATGGTGGATAGATGGACGAGCGAGCGAGCTGGCACATGGTTGATTAAGTGGGTGGAAGGGCAGGCGAATGGGTGGAAGGGTTTGTGGGCAGGTTGGCGGACGGATGTACAAAAAAACTCTGCTGAAACTTTTTCGCCTGTGTAATGAACCCTCCACCACCAAGTTGCTGTCAATTTTTCTGTGAAAAAAAAATTATGGTAGTAATTGCGGTATGACCCGAATTGGGGCGAAGCTTTAGTTTTGAATCTCCACTTTTTAATGCAACTGTATTAAGGCTCCCGTTCAGCAGAAAACCCGCCATCTTCCTGGCAACGTTGTTGTGTCAATAAACCCACGTCACGCATTGATATCTGGAATGAAATTAATTAAAAAGAGGACTTCTAATATGAATTAAAGATTGGCGCATGTCTTAAACAATTTAACTTTGTACAATAATTGACCCTTAATTTAGGGGGGGTTGTGGTGTTGGCCTAACTTGAAGCTTAGTAATGTGTTAATTGGTGGAGTGAACTAGAGATGTGCTAAATAATGAGACACTAATTAGAGTAACATTATGTGTGTAAACTGCAGTGTGGAAGAGTTCAAAGATCAGAATGTGGTTGCGATAATTGTGCTGAATGTGAACACAGAACAGTGACTGCATGTGAAGAGAAACCGCTAAAGGGAGCCATTAACGTTGTCGCGTCATACCCTTGAAGGTGGAGCTTAAGTGTTGTCCCCCCAATTTTGGCCAAACAATATATTATCAAGTTGGCATTTCTCGACATTCCCATGGTGAGTGAAGCAGAGTTTAAATAGTGGCACCTCTTTTCTCTCTAGATAATTTTTAAATTTCTGTGAAAGCAGCATTTCACAGGTTTGTTAAGGATAGCAGATAGATCGTGCACCACGCATACTTCACCCATCCCACAAAGTCCTGCAGCGAGGGCTGAGAACTGGTCCTTCTGGAAACCTGTTTCTGGAAATCGGCATTTCTTCAGCCTGTTGAAACTCTTTTCGAATAGACTTGCTGGTGAAATTTCCGTCTCTTTGCTTCTGCCAATCATGAACAAAAGTTTCAGAAACACCGAACACACGTGAGGTGGCCTGATTGCACCTTGCTTCCGCACGAAGATCGCCTGTTTTTTTTGTTTTTTTTTTTTTTCAAGGCAACGTCTGAATGAACTCTGCATGTCTTCACAATCGACGCTTGCATGTTTGCTGAAGAAGTCCAGGTTGGAGCCTTACTGGTGGGACACAGCAGAGGCTCACTAGTCACCACTGTAGGCAATTACTATGTGCTAGAAATATCAGGCTGCCGTTTCATGATGCGGATGATAATAGAGTGTTGCTAACGTAGTTCCATTTTCATACTCAGTTCTGACGTGTAGTTTTTTATTCATTTTTTCCGGAAAAAAGATGCGTGTTTGGATAGAGTAACTACGCTCTTTTAGTGGCCTGTACATGCACAAATTTTCATTTAAACCAGGCCTTAGCTAGGTTTAAGTATGGAACTTGCTGGCCACTGTATTACACTGCAACTGTCATGCTTCTCCCGATGGGATTGCTATTTGCAGCTCACATTTGGTCAAATATTTCATGCACAGACAAAGGTGTCCGCTGGGCTGACTCTCCGCAAGAAGAACATCCCTTCGCTTCTTCAGAAGTGGGAGAAGATTAAAGAAGAACAGAAGCGGGGCATGCCCAGCTGACCAGAGGAACACAGATGTGAGCCTCAATCTGTCATTCATTGATATAACTATAAAAGGAAATTGGCACCATGTGAAAAGGAACATTTAGAATTCACCTGTCTTTTTTTTTCTTTTCTTGAACCTGCAAAGTTACTGTGAGGCTCATTCGTTTGCGGCCAAACTGCATATAAAATTACAAATTGGTTGTCTATGCTTGTACTTTGGCAGCGAGCATTGGCTGCTAAATAATCAAGCATTTCCTTTCATGGTTCACTGTACGAGTAAGCAGGTTGAATGTTGGTGTTATATCGCAACATGCTGTCAAGCTATAAAATGAAGAAGACTACCTACGTACTTTGAAGGTGAAAGCATTAAGTTTTTATTTATATATTTTTCTTTTCCTTTCTAATGACACACTCACCGTGAGCATATAACTGTAAGGAAACGCACACACACTAGGTTCATGTTTATTTGCCAAGAAGCAGCACAGTTCTGTGGCCTATAGGTCGCGTGCTCACTTGGCCATCTAAAGGTCCTTGGTTCAGTTCCCCACACATTTGGAAGAAATTTTATTTTTCTTTGTTAATGATGTCACATGGGTTTTGGTGCCATTTTTCCTGGAAAAATGCAGGGCTGTGGTGAAGATGCTAATAAATTTTACTGCTGTTCTTCAGGGCTTTGCACAGACTATGCATTCAGTGAAGGATGATTCATCAGCCTATTAAGGGACTTCTTTGTTCATTAGGTACGAGGTCACAAGGGCTGGGCACTGATTATTATTCTCAACTGATCAAGTGGTAGTCTTCAATTTAATGAATTGAGTCAGTAAAACATGGTTTTAAAACTACCAACGGTTGCAAGGCTTTATGTGTTGTGTGCACATCCTTAGCAATAAAGGAATAGTGCATTTTAAAGGTACCCAGAAAGGGGCTGTCAATAAACTTGCGATATGTCTGGGATGCTAAAAGACGCCACTTCATAATTATCCTCCATGAAGAATTATTTTAATGCATTTTGTGGAAGCTGAGTTATTGGAGACAAAATTTGAACTTCCGCGTCTTCGTGCCTTTTCCTCTCCTCTCGCACGCCGTTTCCTCCGCCAGCCCAACCTACTCGGCCCCTACCCCACTTCCGCCGGTTGCGGCGTGCGCGGAGTGGCCGCGGCCGCAGTAGCGAGTGACGTCTGAAAGAATTTGGCGCTGTGAACCAATGATAACCGCCAGCTGCCGACGTCACTTGCACGACGTGACGTCGTATGCCAGGTTTTCACGCGAAAACCCGGCACCACGCGTCGCCGCGAGGTGCGAAAGCGTGTTAAAAAATTTATTGTAAATTTCCCGCTTGCTTTTGAGGTCTCGTACGCGACATGGACGCACGGTGGCTTGTACTCTACATAGTGCAAGCATTTTAAAGCCAAGCTCAAACACCCCTTTCTGGGGCCCTTTAATGATCTCATTTCGTTTAGTTTTGTTTGTTGACTTGTTACGTTGTCAAATATTGATGGAAAATGTGGTGAGTGGGCAGAAACAAGTGCGTGCTTCTTACTGCCTGGCAGGCCACCAGCTATAACAGGCGCTGTTCATGTGAGCTGTGTTGTCAGCTACAGGAGTGACTTGCAGCTTTTTTGACTGGAATGAAAAATAAGCATCATGCTTTACAGATGCCTTATGTGCCTTACTGTTAATAATAGGGGCAAAATGAAACTTGGTGCCAATAAAAAAGGTCATACTTAATTGATGCCCCATCCATCTTACTGCCAGTAGTAGTAACATGAAATTAGCTGCCAATGAAAATAATTTTGGTGCAGAAAGCCATGAAGAAGCTTTTTGTTTTTTACCGATATTGTTGGTAACATGCTGGCCATTAGAGTAACTCAGTGCCTTCTCGCAATATCTTTGTCCAGTTGTCTTAGGTGTTAATACTAAAAGAAAAAAAGGCCTGCTAGCAAAGCTTTAGTCATATTGATTAATTGGTAGCTCGACCAATTATTAGTTCCAAGTTTAACGATGCTATCAAGCCATGTGCAAAGACTGCTCTCGTGCAGCTGTCATGCTCTAGGCAGTAGCTCAGGATATATACGGTGCATAGTGAGTTCAAACATATACCAGCTTTTGTCCAGTTTACCTGGCCTTGTAAATATTGTGTTCCATTGTTTGCACTTAAACAGTCATGCGTGATTTACTAATTTCACTTTTTTTTCCTTTGTATTTCTTGCTAGTGGTGTGAACGCTGGCAGCTGTCACAGAAGACATCGAACTTCCGTTTGCATGAATTTTTATTAAATTATGATTACTCATTGTACAAAAACATAATAAAATATATGAAACATTACTCCTGCAGAGTGCAGCATTGAATTGTGCTTGTGGCTGTCCTAGAAACAAGGGTCAGCCTTTTTTATCAGTTCGAAGTGGGAACCGTGCTCATGAATAGCGCCTCTGCTTTCATACTGCATGAAAATAACATTGCTCGTAATAGTGACTGTGTAGTAGTAAGTACTCTGGGCGAACTGTTTTTTTTTTTTTGTTTTTTGCTGTATGTTCTGCAGTGAGTTATGGCTGACTTAGCAAGCCTTTCATTGCATCTTCTACTTGTTCTACAAATTTTGGGAATGATGGGTCTCGCAAGCAGGCTTTGACAAGGTCCTGGAGCAATTCAGGTGATTCAAATTGCTGGTTGAAGAAGCCTGTGAAGTCAATGCCAGTGCTTGTTGCAGGTGCCTGGTTAAGAGAGAGTAAAAGCGATATTTAACACTTCGATTCTTCATCTTGAAAGATGCTATTGTAAAGTTGGTTTGGTTCTTTCAGTACAAAAATGATTTCACAGACCAGTGGAATCATAGCACTAGCGTAGATAGCATTAAAATTGTTCTTGTGAAGGTGAGAAGAGAAAATGCTCACTGTACGGAGGTGCCCTTCAACTTTAAAGGGGGACACTGGCCTTAGACCTATTTTCCTTATTTTTTGTCCAACCCTAGTGAAACCGTGTCACTTCGCTCAGTTTTTTACACTGATTTCAAATATGGAATTGCTTTTCTAATTAATTCATTAGTTTCTAAAATAATTCTAATTAGTCATTCATTAGTACCTCAGTACAAAAAAAATGGCTCAATAAAAAATAATTTTTAACCCATGGCTAGATAGTATGGTGAGTAAAGAGTGCAATAATCAAAGCAGTTTTTCCATTTTGCCCTCATTAGTAATTTTACAGCACTTAGAATAGCAGCATTCAAAGTGGGAATATCATGCATCGATAAACTTTGCAAAATTATAAATTCTCGAAGCATGATTGAACAATTGTGCTCCAATTATTGCATACATTGTGCCTTCAGCTTCCCTTCGCAAATAGTATGACATGTCTATCTGTCCTAGACGTTGAGATATTGACATACTAAGACAGCCAGGTGTCCAAAATTTTCATGGTGTTAAATCGCCTGCTCCTGCACAAATTGAGCCCACAGAGTGATCTAAATTTAATTTTATGGTCAAAATACCAATTTCCTTGAGGAGAAAACTGGTAGAGTTGAAGAATAATCGCTATAGGCTCCAATAATGTCAATTTTAAAAAAATTGATTTTTGGGTCATTTTTTGGTCCCAAAGACCAGTGTCCCCCCTTAACCTTTGAACCATTATCCGCGAGCTGTACTTGTCATGGGATCTTGTACCATTATCGCCAATGACTAGTCACGCTCGTCCGGCTGATGTTGCTTTGCTCCCACCGCCAAAGACAAGTTACGGTTGGCAATTGCGTTGGTTGCAATTTTCAACACTAGAGAGCGCTAGTTGTCCACGAAAACCAGAAACCAATGAAGTAATATATTTTCAGAATCAGAATTGCATGCAAATAATGATGAGTACTATAAAAATTAAAACAATTACAAAATTGACCATTTCGGTACGTTTTTTCGGAAATTAATTTAGTGGTTAAAGGGTTTTCAATCTGTCGCATATTCTGGTAACTGCTTCAGCAGAACTTAAAACTTGCTTGGGTGGTTCGACTACATTGACGCATGGTTTCAACGAAACTGGAAAGACCTAGGCTCTGTACTTCCACAACATGCATGCTACTCTTGTTCACAAGTGTAGTGACCCTGCCAACATGCTGCATATGAATGTACAGAAGTTCTGTAGCTCTGCTCTATCTAATTTGATTGCAGATATCTACACTGCATAACGAAACTTGCTTATAGTGTATTCAAAGCCACAGTATTGTGTGCACAGATGCTTCAATCCTTGGAACACTTTTCGATGACTGGAACAGCCGCAGTTTAAAAAAGCACAGCATGAAGTGTATATTTATGCCACGCCAAACCGCAGTATTCCTCTGTAATGTAACCTTCATGACGTCACAAGTTCATTGAACTCTGTTATTATCTACAGACACTAGCATATTTTTCCGTCCCGATTTTAAATTCCCGTGTGCGAACTAGTGGCCTAATTGAGAGCAAACATTGTTCACAAGGCAGCTTATTATTGTCCAAGTTCTTTGAGATGCAATTAAACATCAGTACTTGCCTGAATTTTCTAGAATTGAGCAGAAACTGCCATCAGCTGTGTATTCAGTTTTCGCAAAAGCAAGCCGAGCAGAGGATCTGACAGGCTGCGCCATCTGTCGGGCAGCGGGACAAACAACCGCCTGGCTCAGTGGATGGGCGAGTAGTGCGCTTGCTTCAAAGGTAATGTCGTCTGCTTGGTGTAATTAACGTCACAAGGAAGAGTCATCGCTTCTGTACTAGAAAAACAGTGAAAATGTGACATCACTAGCATTGCACATACTAGTAAATGATAATTTGTTGCTTATGTTTCCACATTGTTTCCGGCATCATCTGCTTTCAACAGTTGATCTGTTCCGATGACTTCGAGTTGTCTCTGTTCTATCCCTGCGGGAAAGCTAACTTTTTTGTGTTCGGTCTATCGCAAATATTTTTTGATGAGTGTAGTAATATGCTGGTGTACTCCATGAACGAGAAGGTGGCAACTGTGTCTTGGTTCCTTGAATCTAGCTCAGCTCACTGCATGTGCACGAAATTCATTGCAGAGTTATACCGTCATCCTCCCTTCGAAAAGTCCATGCTGAGGTGGAAGTAAGCCTGAAGAAAGAGACAGTGTTGAAAGGAAGAAACGAACTGATCAAGGCAAAACGCATCGCAGCACTGCAGGTGTCCTTGAAGAGGCATTTTCATATGGCCCGTAGCTGTCGTTGCAAGTGCGCTGTGTTGTTATTCAGAGTGCCTCCGGCAACGGTTAGTCGTGCGCTGAAAAGCAAAAGCTGCCATCCATATAGGATGCGAACAGTTCCAAGACCTGTCTGAGGATGACAAGGACCGTCGCCATTTTTCTGCCACGCAGAGCAACAGAGGATCCATCAGTGGACATCTTCAGTTTTTATTATTCACTGATGAAGCAGTCTTCCACCTCAGCGGCAGAGTGAACTAACAGAGCACATGGTTTTGGGTGCAGAGCAACCCGAGATTTTTTTTTCACATGATGTTTGGTTGGTTTATGGGGGTTTAACGTCCCAAAGCGACTCAGGCTATGAGAGATGCAGTAGTGAAGGGCTCTGGAAATTTCAACCACCTGGGGTTGTTTAATGTGCACTGACATCGCACAGTACACGGGCCTCTAGAATTTCGCCTCCATCGAAATTCGACCGCCGGAATCGAACCTGCGTCTTTCGGGCCAGCAGCAGAGTGCCATAACCACTCAGCCACCGCGGCAGCTCTCACACGATGTGTTCAGTCTCCATGCACTGTTAATTTGGTGTGGACTGTTATGAGAGGGACTCGTTGGTGCTTTTTAATTTGAAGACACTGTGACCACAGAGTCGTACCGTAAAGTCTCGTGTAAGGGTTATGCAAGTGTATGGGTTGAGTTCCCTTTTTTTTTTTTAACAAATAACTGAGAAAAAAACTCTGTTATACATGTATTTTTTTAAATTTGTGTATGAGCCGAACCTTCAAAATTCACACTTGAAGTTTTAGAAAACAAGTGCGGTCCTTACATGAGTTTATATGTTATTTGGAAATGCTCTAGGATAAGGTCCTTCCTGAACTGGAGGAGAGACATATGACGGAGGGGGTCTGCATATTCCAGCAGTACCGGGCTTCGGCTCACTACACTGTACTCAATTTCGTACATAGTAAGCAACGCTGCCAAAGCTAGCGCGCCTGTTCGCGCAAGCCAAGTCCACACCCAAGAAGTATAGTTCACCATGCAACCAAAGTGAACACAAGCATACTTAGTTGCAACAAAGCTTAAGTGCCGTTGCTAGCATCTCCCGGACTTCCCTTTTACCTCTTGCCAAATTTTTCTTCTGCGACTCATCGAGACTTCGAGAAGCAAGAGTCACGTGGCAGTATGATACGCAGTTGGTTGGCCGAATCACTCCTACTCAATCCGTGACCAAAAAGTAGTTCACACTCGGTGAAAATTATAGCCAGAGAACCCGAACACTGAGCACCTCACAGCTTTGACCGTGAGATTCAGTGCTACCACATCGTTTTTTACTGCTCTTTGTTTTCGTCCAAACACCGGAGTTTTGAGAACGAATTATACGTGGTGAGTGATATGATTCCGCCGATGCACAGCCTTCGCGGCCTCCGCAGCATTACCTGCTATGTATGAAATGGAGTATACAAGTGTCCGCAGCTGGCTGGACCTAACTTTCCCGAACATGTGGATGGGACAAGGCTTGACCAACATGTCATGGCCTCCCCGTTCGCCAGATCTGACTCCGTGTGACTATTTGTAAAACAGAGTCTACAGCCGTAGCCGAGCGCCAAGCTGTACTGAATTGAAGCAGCGCATTGAGAAGGCATGCTCAGAAGTTGCGGATTGCACGAGCATTGGTGTTCAGAACATACGAGGAAAGGTTGCAGAGATATATTGAGGCCGCCGGAGAACACTTCGAGGTGTAGGCACTTTCCTGTGACCCAAGACATTCAGGGCACCCCTCTACCCACTGACGTTTGGTCCTTTCCAGACTGTGGTAGCGTCCAGGCAACATATCCGGGCACTTTGACAGAGGTGTAATGCATGAACACCCTAGTGCTGTGCAATATCAGTACGTGCTAAAGAACCTCGGGTGCTTTAAATTATTCCTGAGCCTTTCATTATGGTGTTTTTCATGGTCCATGTGCAGCTTGTGGACATTAAACCCCAGAAACCAACCTACCAAATGGGACCACACAGACGACACCGGAAACAATGTGAAAACAAGAAACGAATTATCATTTATTAGTGTGTGCAGTGCTAGCGATGTCACATTTTCACTGATTTTTAGTAACAGAAGCGATGACTCTTCCTTGTGGCATTAATTTCACCGAGCAGACGATAGCATTTTCGAAGCAAGCATGCTACTTGCCCATCCACTGAGCCGAGTCGTTTGCCTCACCGTCCGGCAGGAGGAGACTGTCGGATCCTCTGCTCGGCTCGCTTTTGCGAAAACTGAATACGCAGGTGACGGCAGTTTCTCCTCAATTCCAGAAAACTTAGGCAAGTACCGATGTTTGATTACATCTCAAAAGATGCAGACAATAATATGCTACCTTGTGAGTGATGTTTGATCTCGATTGGGTCAGTAGTTTGCACACGGGAAATTTTCAAAATCCGGATAGATAAATACGGAAGTCTCTGTACTTGTGACTACAGTTTCACTTCGTTCCCTAACTCTTGTTCAGCAAGATTACTTCTGAATAAATGATAATTGCAGATGCATAAACTGGAACTGCCTACATCTCTGGAGTCTGATTTGAATATATTTTTACCATATGTAAACGTGGTTGGCAGTTTTGAGCTTGACTATTTAGTCTAACCAGCTAATAATATTTTCTTGTGAGTGCATAGTAACTTATTCAATATATACTGTAGGGGACGGCTATTGGCCGTGACCAAAACTTCATTTCTGTTGGCTTTCATATCTAGGAGCCTGCACTCTTAATGGATGTGCGAGAAATTGCGACTTCAAAGCAGTAATAAGTGCTTACAAGTTCTTTCGTGTTTTGGAATGGAAAGTATTGTGACAGCAGGTCTGTACACTGCTGGCACTGTTCAACGGCAGTCTTGTCAGCAAACCTGTCAAATTCTACCCTGAACCTTCGTTCATTATTGCCCTGCAAAAAGAGAATGAGTGTTGAGTGAAGTGGCTATGAGTCTCCCCAGTGTTTCATGAGCTCACATTAAATCGAGACAGGATAAGGATGCTGTTGCCCTTCATAAATCCTCGTACCCAGTCCTTTGAATTCAGCAGAAATACACACTCCTGAAAAGAAATGAAATAGCTGTGAAGAATGGCAGGTTGATGCAGCTAAAGCGGTAAGGTTCCTCTGTGTTGCAACAGAAGATATTAGCTGGAGTCACTAGCAAGTTGAGCAACTAAGTGACTTAATTATGCATGGCCGTAGTCTCCTTGCAGGTCAGTCAAGGTGCAGGAGCTATGGGCAGCCTTTCACCCTTGCATACCTTAATTGTTGTTCATGGCAAGCCTAATTGATCTCTCGTTTTTTATTTTTATTTTTGCCCACTACAAGCTTTTAATAGGCGCAGTACAGCTTTTATTGCCACTTTTTCACTGCATAGGAATATTACTGGGTTAAAGTAATTTTACTACGCTTGCTGTTGAGAAAGGTAATTTTGTCAGCGTACATTTACGCAATATATTCATTTGCAACGTTACCGCGCAGTTTTAATGCCAAAGCTGGAATGTAATATACGAATAATTTTTAGCTTGAAAGCCATGAGTTGCGATTCTTGGGCGCTGCGCTTGTGGTTCATAATTTCTCGAATAACTGGCCGAGAAAGCCTTAGCGCATGCATTTGCAAAATGCGTGCGCAGCAGACGACGCGCGAACGCATTGCTAATTTGGCAGATGATCGCAAAAGGTTGGTATTCGACGTCACACGATGCTTGCAATCAACCGAATATTTTTGTTGGCGATTAAGTATACATTAACAATACCATGAGCAGCCGTGGCAGCGTTTTTTGTCGGAATGAATGCAATTTCTTATGCAGAAGTGCGGCCTGTGTCAAGAAGCGCACCGAGGTTTGCGATTGTAATTACTTACGTGACTGATCGGTCCTTGATTGACAACCATCATGTCTGTATCCGTAATATATATGAACAGCGGTTCGCCAGAAGTACTGACCAGCACCTGTGGAGAGATCAGCGCTGCAGGCCTCGGAAACGCACAACTGTACGACACGTACCTTCCAAGTTCCCTTGTCATTCGCGGCGTCATCCCCTTCTTCTGGGATGAAGACGCCATACCTTTTCAACGGAAATTTCCGGAATATTGGCAACGAGCACTGAAACGACTGCGAACATGACTGCGAAGATCCCGCCATCTCTTTAAAGCCCCGAGGACGGCGGAACAAGATAACTAGTTCTAGTGCTCCGGAGCTCCGGACATGCACGCTTGAAATACGGCAAAGTGACTGTCTGCTGATTTTAGCGCTACCTGTGGGCGGGATTTTTAAACGGCCGAATGAGTAATGCAACGGCCGCTACTTTTAAAGATATGATTTTGGAGATAATGCAATTTTGAAGAGAGTTTCGAAGCTGGTGGGTTTTGGTACAGCAGGTACAGTCAAAATGGTACAGACCATGTACGGACCGCACATTGCTGTAAAAGGTTTTGTAAAATTACGTCTAGGTGTGCCGACCAGCAATGTACATACAAAGCATAGTTCCGGCGCCCTCCGCTTCCGGCGCTACCGTTCTCCGCCCAACGCTCGGTTGCGAGTCGTCTGCTACTCGTCGCTGTTGCATTTGATTTTTCGCCCACCTCAGTTTTGGCTCACAGTGTTTCTTTTTGAATTGAACATAACTAGACACGACGGCTGAAGCAGATATTGACTTTTGGCAAAGAGAATGCTATAGGTACGAGACAACAGCTTTTTTTTTTCTGTCTCTTTCCGTACGCTCGGCGCGAAATAGAGGAGGCGCTGGGGCAGCGGAGTCAGCTACAGGCCCGGTCATTAGGCAATGACAGAGTTTCTTACTATTAACTAGAGGAAAAGCTGGCGCCCCCATAGAGTTTCTTACTATTAACTAGAGGAAAAGCTGGCGGCGCTGCACCTGAGCCACCATGGGCACTCAAAGCATCATGGAGCGATGAGCTACTTGGTGCGGGGCAGTCGTTTTTTTTTTTTTTTTTTCAGGAACAGAGTGGCATTACTGAGATGTCCCGTTCCGTCAGTAGCTCTATGGTTCCGTCTATAGTGAGCTAGAATAGTATTCTAGTTCACTATAGTTCCCTCTGTGGGTCTAGCCACCTTAGTTCCGTCCACGGCGCAGACGACTTTTGCGCAAACGTAGTGCGCAAAAGACATAGTAGCGAAAACGCAACAGCACACGGTTCAATAAAAGTTTTTGGTTTCCGAAGTGCCATTAAAAAACCTCATCAAGTGTTGAAGCGACAAATTTTTTTGAAAACATTTATTTTTAAAATTGCGCCTGTTTAGCACGAAATGTTGGTTATTGTTGTCTCCAATACTTGGCCAATAACTTGGCCAATAGGACAAGTATAGACTATAGAGTTTCTTATAATATAAAGTTTCTTATTATTAACTAGAGGGAAAGCTGGCGCCCGCCTATGGGAGTTTGCATGATGCTTCCGCAGGACCGCCTCAGCCACCATGGGCGCTATAAGCATCATGGGTCGGAGAGCTAGCTACCGACTGCAGAACCACAACTTTTGGCCAAAAATAATAAACAATAAACGTTGTTTGATAATAAATAATGCGCTAACATTCAATATCATGTCTATAAATTGCAACAAACGAGCAGAAAAGCATGTAACTGTAAAGTTTGCCCAAAATAAGCGATGGCTTGCTCTCCTATTGCCCAACTATTGTACACCACAAAAACCAACGTTTCGTGCTTAAGAGGCGCATTAAAAAAATTGCAAGAAAAAGGTTTTTGTTGGCATTTCGGAAAAGAGAAACCTTTTATTGGGGTCGTGTGCTGATGCGTTTCCGCTACTATGGCTTTTACGCACTACGTTTTGCGCCAAAGTCGTCTGCGCCGTGGATGGAACGGGACTTCTCAGTAATGCCACTCTGTGTTCATGCAAAAAAAAAAAAAACCTACTGTCCCGCACCAAGTAGCTCATCGCCCCATGATGCGTTGAGCGCCCATGGTGGCTGAGGGGTTGCGCCGCCAGCTTTCCCCCTAGTTAATAGTAGGAAACTCTATGGGCAATGGCCCAGTTATGGTCATAGCTCAGCGCTCTGTGGTAAAATACAGCACTCCACCTTGTGCATACAGTTTCTTACTATTAACTAGAGGGAAAGCTGGCGGCGCTGCACCTCAGCCACAATGGGCGCTCAAAGCATCATGGGCCGGTGAGCTGCTTGTTGCGGGACAGTTGAATTTTTTCGGGAACAGAGTGGCGTTACTAAGATGTTCCATTCCGTCCACGGCGCGCCCCGCGCGCAGACGACTTTGGCGCGAAAGTAGTGCGCAAAAGCCATAGTAGCGAAAACGCAATAGCACACGACTCAAAGAAATGGTTTCTGTTTTCCGAAATGCCATTAAAAAACCTCTTACAGTGTTTAAGCAACAACATTTTTTAAAGACATATATATTTTTACATGAGCCTGTTAAGCAGGAAATATTGGTTTTTGGGGTGTGCAATATACTTGGCCAAAGGAGAGCAAGCGATCCCTTATTTGGGACAAACTTTGCATT
>NC_135500.1:207020708-207133208 GCF_052857255.1 Amblyomma americanum
CATGCCAGATGGGTCTTCAGGGCGGAGTACGCAGAGCACGTGCTAGCAGGCTTACGATATTCCGAGTGTCCTGGTGTTCTTGTGCGCTGTTTGACGATGGAAAAAATGAACTGCCAGCTGGTGCAACGTTCTACCATGCTGAGCTTCATTTCATCCCCTTTGAGCTCTTTTATGTGTACACACTCTTTCGGTGCGCTCTTGTACGTGTCCTTCCTTCCAAGTCTCCTGGTGTTTTTGTGATCTGTTTGACGATGAAAAAAAAAACATTGAATTCTTCCCATTTGACATAACCATGACTGTCACCTTCGAGCATTGACGTGGGCGTCTGAAGGAAGGGTCATACTTGGGCTTGTTGTATGGAGGGAGGGGTGCCACACGTGGAGGTCGGAATAGGCGTAATGTGGAGTGGCTCACAAAGGCGAAAAGCGCCTGCTTTTGGTGTGACTGGTCGGTGCCTACTTCGTACGATACGAACAGAGCGACGTCAGTTGTTCAGAATAAATCGGCTGCTTAGCGTTCTCTCTATCAGAAACGGTGGGCAAGCTTGGAAAGTAGCGGCTCGTCAAAAATATAGACCTTGGCGTCAATAATCAAAATAGACGCAGACACGAGGCAGTGATAACTTTTCAGTGTAACAATAAGTTCCTAGAGCATGGTGTTCTCGTAAAATAGCATAGATGCGTGGTGCATGAGGAACAAAGAAGGGCGGTGCTCACTGGTAATCGCACAGTTAAGAAAAACTTGGTGTTTGAATCGTGTAGCGTAGAATGCAAACTCTCCTTACTTAGAGCGCTTGCGACGAGGCTTGGCGACGGCGGGATTGAACGCGATTAAGCAGTCTCTCGCGGGCAACAGCTATGTGTGCAACGGCAAGGTGCCGCATTTGTCTGCGCCCAACGGCCACACGAATGCGACGCTCCCGGGGCAGCTTTCCTCGCTCAACAGAATCTGGTCCGACTTCGCTCGATTTGGTGTTAAGATTTGAACAGCCATGTGAACGAAAACCCCATGTCCGTCTGTTGGTGTGCAGCCTCCGGCAAAATATAAAAAAGTGCAAAACAAACGCTGTATACTTATGACTTCGAGCGAGATTCAAGCCCGCAAATAGATCAGATTTTCTTGTCGCGGCCTTAGACCAGTCGGCCATCCCTGCAGGATTTCTTTCAGCGAGTTAAATTGCCAGCCTCTCCATCTCTGCTTTGTAAGTTGCCGTTTTCATGAACTTTGATTCGCGCGCGATAGAATACAAACGCAAGAGCACGCAGGCACTTGGGCGCGTGAGCCAGAAGTTGAGCGCGTGGACGATTTGAAGCCTACGCACAGGTGTGCTCGTAAGGCCTTGTTCGAGGGTTGTAGGGACCGGATGCATATCCACTTGATCAGGTCACGCATTGTAGGACAGCACAATTTGCTCTCTCAGTGCATCTTTGTTTTTTTTTTGTTGAGACTGGGAGCTTAGCGTAGAAAATCAAGCTTCCGAAATCACGCACATTACGCAAAGAAATATTTGTGTATTGCATGTCTGCAGCACACCGGGCGTTGCCATGAAGCTGGAAAAAGACAAGTAGAACCGTTTCCACCCACGAATGGCCAGTATTATTTTGCTGCTGACGAAGAAGCATATGACTAATGTAGAGACAAGCTTGGAATGAATGGGCGGCGTTTGAGATTTTTTTGCTCACGATGAGTGCTCCGCTTTTCCCCAGCACATTTAAGGCAACAAAGAAGTCGTCTCTACAGTAATCGAAGACGCCAGACAAAGGGGGTAAAGCGCCTTCGTTTGTGCGTTGTCTGGCGAGAATATTTGTTGCTAGCTCGTGCACTACAGGAAGCCTTAGGCGAATAGCTATTATTTCCTGTCTTCGAAACTATGGTACGGCAAGATCAGATGACTAATGATGGGTCTGCACGGGTACTGAACAGCTCCCACATTAGTCATTTTTCTCGAAGCGGATCGCGTCTTAATCGTTTGAGAGATTGGTGGTATACGAACCTTACATATAATTATTTTTCCGCATACGAGCAAATGCTATGTCTGCAATCTTGCCTCCAAGATTTCGAACGCCGACTCAAATCACTCGCTATGTGACTTTATGAGGTCACAGAGCGCCATTTAGACTGAAACATATATGGCCCATTTCTCCCCCAAATTAAGCAACAGAAAAAAGCCCGGTGTTTTGTACATGGATGTCTATTTTCTCTTCTCGTGGTAAGTTCCTGCTTTTCCTGTTGTCGGGCACAAACTGCACCTACTTTATATGCGCGCCAATAATTTGGTTCTAGTACACTGACAAATGCCTTGATTTCTTAAATCGTTCCAAGCCCAGGCAATGGGATTTTTGTAAGGTCACCCTCTGATGGCCTGTATTCATGCTATAACGTGAATTAGGAAACACGACATTCTGGTACTTTGAACGAATTAAAAATTAATTGGCGGTGGTTTAGTTCTGGTTAAACCTGGAGTGACGCGGTAGCTACAGCTGGCCGAGTGGAACTCGCTCAGTTGAATTGCAAAGTGAGTCTTTCTTCGCTCCGTTTCTCTGGGCGTTCCTTCTTCATCTTCGTCCCAGTTGACACGGCGCATGCGCACAGCTGTTGCAGCTCGGTTTCGCCGCGTGCTCCGCACCACGTGGCTGGTCACGTGATCAACCATGTGACGAACGACGTGATCAGCCATGACGCCACGCCGCCGGCAGGTGCTCCGCACCACGTGACCAACCACGTGACCACGTGGTGCCGGCGGCGCCGCCACGCTGAAGGCTCGAAATGCATGCAACCGGAATGCAGCTATCGCTACAAGAGAAGATTCGTTTTCTGAGCCAAATTCATCTAAAACTTGTTAGCTGTGCACTCAAAACTAAGAAATCTCGCACGATAAAAATGCAAGAAAAGGCGTCACGCTAGATAAGAGCGCATAAAAAAGCAGCGCTTGAGTGTAAGTGGTCACTCCTAACACTTTCCTTTTTCATTTCTTTGCGGGACAATGTTTATGTGAGCGCTCAAAGTTAATTTTTTTAAAATCACAATGCAGCAAAAGCCGTATTAGAGAGAGAGACGGAAAGGCACGGAGGTTAATTAGGCAGCGCCCGGTATGCTACCATACACGTGGGAAGGGGAACGGAGGGAGAGATAGAAAAGGGGGAGAACAAAGGGATATGATCACTTTTCCACGTGTCCGTAGGCCGTTACTTGTAGGGTATACGGGGCACACACTGATTGTTCACAATCTTGCACTCAGTCCTGAGTCCTTCAAGAACTTTAAAAGTGCCTTCAAAGCTGTCCTCTGCGATGAGGGCTTACTCCAAGGACCCAGAATCTTGGCTTCAGTAAGGGGCCGAGGATCTAAACGGCGGAGTGTTGCAGCCAGGAGTGCACGCTCACGTTGAAACCGAGGGCAGTTACAAAGAAGGTGTTCTATAGTTTCGTCGCGCCCACACATCTCACACGCAGGAGAGTCTGCCATTGCGATTAAGTGGGAGTAGGCATTTGTGAACGCCACTCCCAGCCACATGCGACACAACAGCGTAGCATCGCAGCGGGAGAGGCCGGACGGAGGACTGAGTCAGAGTAAGGGGTCTAGGTGGTGCAGACGGTATGTGGAGTTGCTAGTAGAGGACCATGACGCTAAAAGCTCTCTTCGGCCAAGCATACGCAGATGTCTTGCTGCGTCGGCTCTTGTCAACGGTATCTGGACAATGTTGGCCCTGCCGTGAGCCGCTCGAGCTGCAGCGTCAGCTGCGTCATTTCCAACAATGCCAGAGTGTACCGGTATCCACTGGAAGACGATGTCATGACCCTCTTCCTGTGCCTGGTGTTGGAGATGTCTTAATCCAGCCACGAGTTGATCGTGATCGCCATGGCGTAAAGCAGAATTAAGACACTGTAAGGCTGCTTTGGAGTCACAGAACACAGCCCATTTGTTGTGTGTATGTGCACCGATGTACTGCACAGCCGCACGAAGAGCGGTAAATTATGACCTGGTGGAAGTTGTCCGATGCGAAGTTTGCAGAATAATACTGGTCCGTCTCACGGGAATGACCACAGCGTAGGTTGAACTTGTACCTGAGGCCGAACCATCTGTATACACATGAGTGCGGTCACTATATGCGGCGTGGAGTAGGCAGAGTGTCAACTGTTTAATGGCTGGTGTCGATAAGTTCGATAAGGCGCACGCATGGCTCCCGCAGACACCACAGCGCAGAGGAAGGCCGTGCTGCCGGGGTGAACTGCGATGGGATGGACGACTGGTGGGCTGCTATAACCTTTTAAAACGCTGCGTGTGGTCTTTGATTCGCCACTGACTCAAGGTGGTGCTGTGGAATCCTTGTTAGATGCCGTACGTGGATCCGCAGGGTGTCAAGTGTTATATACGTCGAGAGTGGTTAGTCCTGGGCGATTGCAATGGTAGCAACTGTTGATGCGCTGCGAGGGAGACCCAGGCATGTGCGAAGTGCCTGACCTTGTATAGCTTGCAGGGCACGATAATTCGTCTTGCATGTGCTTGAAAGCACTGGTGCACTATACAGAAAAAATTCCAAAAAGAGTGCTCTGTACAGTTGCGGCCTTGATAGAATCGACAAGCCCCATGATTTTCCGCCAAGAAATCTGAGCAGGTGAGTGATAGAGATTAGTTTTTTTCTTTACAATGCTGCAATGCGGGCTCCATGATAAATTCCGATCTATAACAATTCCTAAAGAAAAAACGATGAGATGCACGATAGGCAATGACATGACCGTCAATAGTTAGCGGATAACTAGTCATACTTTTGCGCGTGAATGCCACTATAGCGCACTTCTCGGCTGACACGCTCAGAGCTTGCTCTCGGAGATAGGAGGAAGTTATGGTTGCTGCCCTCTGAAGTCTTGCTCGCACCTGGAGACGCGTCACAGAGGAGGCCCAGATGCAGATGTCGTCGGCATACACAGAGATATCGACGGTATTAGGTAGGTACTCCTGGAGTCTTATAAGTGTTAGATTAAACAAAGTAGGACTGAGCACTCCGCCCTGGGGCGCGCCCCGGTAGGTGTAATGCACGGGTGTGGAGCCATCTTCACACATAATAAAAAATGTCCTTTTGGTCAGATAGCTTTGGATCCACCTATACATCCGTCCAGTGATTCCAACAGACTCTAGCGCATCAAGGATGGCCTCATGTGTCACGTTATCATATGCACCTTTGATGCAAAGAAAAAGTGCCGCGCACATGCGCTTCTGGCGTTTCTGTTGCTGTACTGTGGACACGAGATCAAAGCCGTATTAATTTTCTTTAGTCTTACATGACGTAGCATACATCAGAACATATTCCTGTATGACACATTCTATTATGGTAAACACTACAGAATTTTATCGTCACAATCAGGCTTCAGTTTTACTTAAAATACAGCCTGAACTGTGTTATAGGCAAATAAAACTAAACAGCAATTTCTGACGAAGCTTCTTCCCCGCACTGGAATGAATAAGCATACATTGGCGCTTTAAAGACATCTTGTTGATATGACGGAGGATTTGGAGCTTTTTCTTCATCTCATGAAACACAGAATGCGAACATAATATGTGTGCACAATCAGTACAGACCACATTTCCAGTTATTACTTTTCTCTTCATTGGCAGAAAGATGTATTCACGCAGAAGTGATCCAGAGTTCCTAACCTGAGAGCTCCGGCATTCACGGCTTGGTAGGCATAGTGTTGAGACTGTGGGCGCTACCCGTGGCAATCACTCTCCGGTCGCGCCTTGTTATACATGCACTCTAACCAAACAATCCTCCTTCTACGGTAACCTTAACCCTCCATATTTGACCATATAGTAACCCAATGCGGTGACCCTCACGCCACACTCTCCCACATCCTTTTCGGCTACCCTGCTGACCCTCCCCCGCAGGGACAGCACACCATCTCGAGCTGGGAGGACTGGGCGGTCATGTTCACGTCTGCACACCCGACATCGCAGCTTGCTGCGGTGACTCGGGCTGCTGACGCCACGTCCCGACATGACCTACATGATGCAGTGCGGGACCGGGCAGTGGCCCTGGGACCCAGCAGGGTCTAATACTCACTTGCGGCAATAGTTTTTCTTTCTGTCTGTCTACGGTAACCATCCTTATTTCTCGAAAGTAACAATCCTCCATGCGGTTCCCGCAATTACTATCATCCGGTTACGCCTATCTATGCTCTCACCATACCCTCCTCTTTCCGGGGTAACTACCCTCTGGGTTGTTCCCATGGCAGCCAACGCACCTGTTGCACCTTCTTACGCTCGCGTCATACCCCGCTCTTTCCGCGGCAAGCAGCCTCCGAGTGATTTTCATGGCAACGCACACACCGGTAAGGACGAGTACTACGACGCAAAAGCCAGGAAAGGGCGCTTAACAGATTTTGATGTGAGAGAAGAGTGCACTGTACACTAATAAGCAGGGCATTTAGTCACAGGATATGTCTCTAAGGCAATTTATAATTCTCGCATGCAAACAAAGTTTTCATTGGTCAACCAGGTAGATGTTTTGATGACAGGGCCCGGGAACACTTTAATTTGGTGCGGAATGGCATCAGCGGGGGGTATCATCCCTTTCATTATCAGGCTTTCGAATGAAAACCACCGTTTGAAGAAATTCAGTTCGTTGAACACCCTAATGACATGCTCTAACGCGAGATAATTAAGCCTTTTTGTGTCAAGAAAGCGATAGTTGTGTCAGTGCGTAGCCACTTCTGTTGCTCACGATAATGAAATGGAGTTTTCAAAGGACTGCGATTACTTTTTACGTACGAAGCACAGCATATATTTAAGCTCTAGTTTTTCCAATAAAACCTGTTGGCAGTGCAGCGCCCGTCTAGCTTCGGATGTTCGTCCCATTGTCGTCTCCGTATTTTTTGCGCGGCTATCATTCTACAACATTCCAGGGGCTGACGCCGCAGTGATGGTCCGTTATAGCTCGCTGCCGCTCTGCCTCACTTAGCTGCTGCGGTTGCACCGAGAGAAAGGCGATGCTCCTGTTGCTGTAGACAGCCGCAGCCAGCATCGCAATGGTAGCCATAGTGTTCGCCGTAGGCGCAAGATGGCGCTGTTCGATCGCCACGCTCGTTAGTGGAAACCGAGAGCTTACGCCTATAGGGGTGATGGTAGCAGTAAAACGTGCCGTTCGCTCTGTTAGGGGCGGGGACGCGCCAGAAAGTAGCATGGTTTTTGTACAGGCAGGGAAACGCAATAACCTAAGGCTCTAACGCCTGGGCGCATTGCAACAAGGCGCTTATTAAACCCTCTGATCTTTGTTCTGTGCGTCGTTTTAGTTCTCTATAACCGCAGCGTTGTTATTGCATCGTGATATGCAGGAGCTTCAGATATGAAAGGCGTACAACAGAGCAAATACAGCAACAGCGACATTCTACAAGCTTTTTTTATCTCTTCTTTTTTTTGTGTGTGGACATGCTAGTAAACGCGTTCTTCGTTACTTTCCTAATGGAAGCCTGCACTATTTTTTGGTATTTTTTTCTTGTACCAGAGACGCTCAAATGCACGTACAGAGATGTTATAACTTCTTTTTAACAAAACATTGCCTTTGATGGCAAGCATTATTTTTTCTTCACTAGCCTACAGACAGGAATAACTTACACAAGTCCTCATATATTCAGGAGTAAAACCAGTCAAAGGACGGGTCACAGCGAAGAGACGAGGCACACACACGACGACTGGACTAGCAACTGTGCTTGTTAGAAGAAAACAGTCTCCCAGGAAAAGTGGAAAAGTTTGCGCAGCTCAGTTAACACCAATCTACATCTAACAGGCCGATATATTAATGACAGACTAAGAGAACACCACAACTCTCTGTCCCCTACTGACGGCGCTAACTTGCCTCGACATTGCCGGGAATGCGGTTGCTACCCGCTATTTTCCAATGTTAGTATTGTCGGCAGAGGCAAGGAAAAAGTTGAGCGCGAAATCCTCGAAGCGTTCCTCATTAGTATTCAAGGAGATGATTGCATCAGCAGTCCTTCTATCTACCTCATGCAGAAGGAACTTAGCTTCCTTTGGCAACGGCGTTAGATCACAGCTTATCTTTAGATGTAGATTGTTGTTAACTGAGCTGCGCAAACTTTGCCACTTTTCCTGGGAGACTGTTTTCTTCTATAAAGCACAGTTGCTAGTCCAGTCGTCGTGTGTGTGCCTCGTCTCTTCGCTGTGTCCCGTCCTTAGACTGGTTTTACTCCTCAACATGTACCAACTGACCCAGATTTCAACACTACTCCTCATATATGATGCTGCCGAAACATTTTCTACAAAAAAAATTCGGGGCCATCATGCAGGTGAAAGTATTTCTATTCTTACATTTTGACTGTCCATGTTTTCTGCTGTTTTATTTCTGCCCCTTTGGCGTAGTGGTAACGAACCATAAAAAGAACTTCAGCTTCAGCCAAAGGCAGTAAGCCGCGCAGTTTAGCGCTTGCATTCATGTCAAGAAAAAATATGCAAAGTAGGTGCTCTGACTTCCACTCACTGACGCTTTGGAAAGTCCCAGAAGTTTCTCGGAACAAAGGCAGCATTAAGTGACTGGGCGTCAACGCTGAAGAGCATGTAATAGGACAGCGTCGCAGACTTGCGCAAACTACAAATCCTTTACATATGGAGGACAACAAGATAGCATAACTCTGACAGGAAGTATGGGCGCAAGGCACGCGATTTTGCGTGCAATATGTCGTCATCCCCGCGCAGTGAAACGTTTGGAGGGAGATATCACAGCGTTTTTATTATTTGCGAGTGACAAGTGCTTCAGCAGGATCTTTAATAAATGAAAGCCATGATTGCTATCAGTTTTCGAGTAAGGTTTTAGTATAAGTGCGCGCACCAAGTACCGCGCACTGCCAACGTGATCAGATCACTGTATCTTGCTTTTTTATGGGCTTTCCTCCGCACTTGCAGCAATATTTTATTCAGTTCGGTTACGGCGTCAACCGTGCGGGAGACAGATTGCTTTCTGGAGCTAAAAAAGTCAGTTAGTGATAGCCGTTCAGAAAAAGCCGGTAATTTAATAAAGCGGGTCGCAGATAAGTGTCATATCACGCTATGCACCACAAGAATTGCGTCTCGTACAGAGTCGCCGCCGGTTACAATTATTCGTTCCGGCGAATTACGGCGGAAAGTGCCATGCCTGGAAAAAAATTGTCACTTGTCACATGCCCGCCTGTGAGGCTATATTCTTCGAGGAGTGATAAAGATCACAAATTAGAAATATAGGTTTATTGCGAGCATATGACGAAGAATGACCCATTACAAAGCAGTATGCGTTGGGCTATTGCAGAGACCGGTGAAATATTGTATACAACTCAATAGAAAAAGAGAAAAGCTCGAGAGAAATGTCAGCAAAGGATAGCCGCAAAGATTAGAAAAAAATATGGTTCATGAGTGTTTAATGTCCCAAAGCGACTCACGCTATGAGAGACACCGTAGTGAAGGGGTCCGAAAATTTCCGGAAATTTCGACCACCTGGAGTTCTTTAACGTCTACCGTCATCGTACAGTGCACATGCCTCTAAAATTTCGCCTCTGTCGAAATTGGATCACTGACTTAGAAAAAGAGGTTTAGCACATCATTACCTGCAGCTATTAGTTGTGGGCAAGAAAGTCATTAGTGGAGCTTGAAGTTCATGGTATGCGTGTTCCGGAACAAAACGTGGGACAAGGCGCCTACATAGGAACTGGATGAATACACAGACCAGAGATTACAACTGAGTTACTCTGGAACTTCGTCGAACGCATTCCAGTTCTTTTTATTGAACTGATATGCCAACTGAACGAACTTCAATTCAACGAACTTTTCAGATGAGCGAACATTATGGCAGGTTGTTTTCGCCCTGGTTCGATGTTCTAGTAGCTCGTAATTTGACCCTGGACGCCACAGTAGACGGTTTCTCCACTAAGTTGATGGATGTACGACATACTGCTGTTCCGGAGAGCAGAAAAGACAGACTTACATAAATTTTGAAAAGGATAAACATTTTTAGAACTATGGACTTGTTAAAAACAAAAATACTTACACGCAGCAATCACAGCAGACAAATTTCTAAGCTCACTTGTCCCGGCATCTTGCACACTTGAATACGAACAATATACGTCGGCACCCGGAGCGGAAAGCTGCGCGAGAAATGCGAAAAAGATAGGGTTGGCGAGTCCAAAATTGTTAATGTGGGACAGTAGTACTAGCTGGCATTCGGCAACTACTGATAGTCGGACAGAAGGATGCAGCCAGTGCAGGATGACCACGAGGGGCTCCTACGTACGCTCCTCTGCTTCCTTCCCCCCTCTCGTCACGCCGGCTGCACAGGCGTGAAATGACTGCGAAAGCAAACGTGCCTTTCCCAGGAACATTTCCTCTCTGTCTTGAGAAAGTTAGCGCAAGGCACGAGCTATGTGCATGGTGTGGTCATGTGATCACGCCTCCGTGCGGGGAGCCTGGACGGAGTGCCTGTCTCACAACTGGCTGCCCACTCCCTGCGGTCAGTCTGAGCTGCACGGATGCTTTTAATGCACTACCATTAGCAGGGTTGTACAGTCTGCGTTACCCTCGTGTAGAGCGCTCGAGCAGACTGCACCACACGGTCAAAAAAGATAGTTTATGGGGGTTTAACGTCCCAAAGCGACTCAGGCTATGAGGGACGCCGTACTGAAGGGCTCCGGAAAATTCGACCACCTGGGGTCTTTTAACGTGCACTGACATCGCACAGTACACGGGCCTCTAGAATTTCGCCTCCATCGAAGTTCGACCGCCGCGGCCGGGAACGAACCCGCGTCTTTCGGGTCAGCAGCCGAGCTCTATAACCACTGTGCCACCGCGGCGGCTGCAGTCAAAAAAGAAATTAGAAAGCAGTCCTTGGTATACGGGCATATTGCTTGCTGTCACTTTGCTAAGAGGTTCATGTGGCTCTACTTCCGTGCAAGGTCAGCCATTAAAAGCTTGACGCTACGATTATGCAGGGGTGGGCAGCGCTCGGGTGCTCTGCACAGGGGTGACGCAGTGGTGTACACGTGGCTGACACTTGCATGTGCTCTTGTCCGACTCGGTGTGTTCGTAGGTCCGATTTTTAAAACTTGTTTGCGCGAAGGCTCCGCAGTTAAAATGGAACTCTTGTAAAATGACCATGCGTAATCATTTGAGAAAAAGATAAATGAACTATGTGCTCAAGTCGAGCGCCTTTCGTTGCGTTAATTCAGTTAAATATATGTGCACCTCGCAGCTATCTATTCTTTCGTTCGGTATGGAAGCCCTGCTCTTTTTTTTTCTCAGCGCAAACGATCACGCTGTTGGACTTATTAGGCGCCAGTGTTCACGGCGGGAAACAGGACAAATTGTAGACGCTCGTTTTGATTCGGCCAAAAAACAAGCAAGCAAAGCAGGACCATGTTGCTCGTTGGGAAGCTGGCGCAGAGGCTCTTCGGAGCGAAGGAAAGCGATAACCGCGTTCGCAGTCCTATCATGCTTTGTAATGGCCCATGAAGCTGCTCCTGACGATGAGGGGCTCGCCAGCCAGAGTGTGCTGGCAAGCAGCTGCTTGGGCCGTATATGCTGAACGCGGAATGCATTTGCGAGTTCGCGCTGTCGAAATAGCGGTGTTCTTACGTATACCCAGCCCCGTAGCGGTGGCTCAGTGGTTAGGGCGCTCGACTACTGATCCGGAGTTCCCGGGTTCGAACCCGACCGCGGCGGCTGCGTTTTTATGGAGGAAAAACGCTAAGGCGCCCGTGTGCTGTGCGATGTCAGTGCACGTTGAAGATCCCCAGGTGGTCGAAATTATTCCGGAGCCCTCCACTACGGCACCTCTTTCTTCCTTTCTTCTTTCACTCCCTCCTTTATCCCTTTCTTGACGGCGCGGTTCAGGTGTCCAACGATATATGGGACAGATACTGCGCTATTTCCTTTCCCCCCAAAACCAATTATTATTATTATTATTATTACGTATACCCGAACCATGGGGAGCTGCAGCAGCAATCCTGGAAGGAGATGCTGTCGAAAGGGTGGAGCCCTGGGTGCTTGCATGTCGGCTCGTATAGCAGTTTATAGGGCGTACCACGGCGATAGGTACGTAATAATCGTGGTGAATTTGTGAAGCACGCGTAGGTAAGCGTGCGTTTGTTTTTACTGACGCTAAGCGAGGGTACAGTTCTTTCTCAACGTTGTTTCCTCAAGCAAGCTTAAACAGCAAGGCTTTCGAAGTGTACCAACACCGATCGATGTTTCAGGCGCTCAGTGTCTTTGGAGCGTGCAGGCGTTGCCAGCTGAAACTTATACGAGTTGCACTGCTTGTACTGCTTAAAAATAAGTCGTGCGATTTCTTTTCGCATAATCATGATGTACAATTATTTCGTTCCACAATAAATACTCACAACACAGACACAAAAGTACCCGGAGCGTACACATACAGGCAGCTACAATCTCAGTGATTAAGCCAAAACTTCCCATTCTGGTTCGGCGAAAAGTGTGCAGGTATTTTTTGTCATTTTTGAAGTTTTCGGACTTTCAATTCTCCTATTTGCAATATTAAGAATTCGGCACAGCCGCTACCGAGCGCCCCCAAGCCTTGCGTCGCACAACGCTTCGATGAGAGACGCGCATTTTTTTTGGTTTGTTTGATTGCAAAGTTAACGAAGTACATTTTGCCAGAAGATAAAACTTCTGAGTAATCTCCTACGGACTTCATGGGCAGCAGCGTCTCGATGCCTCACCTAACGTTTCTTCAAAAACTATTTAATCTTTGAAAAATGGGCACCCGTGGAAAAGACCAAATTGTAGAGTCATTCAGAGTTGCATAAACTCGATTTTTCTAGAATATACTGCTCCAGGATTTGTTTCTGAGCTAGTTGGTGGTTCATGATGCAGAAGAACTACAGCAGACAAATAAACGCCACACAGTAAAGAAGACGCCTAAGCCCTGTGTACGTGTGATCTTTTAGTGTGTGGCGTTTATACTGCTCATACCTGGCATACATACCTTGCATACTGCTCTAATAACTTTTTTTGACGCTTGAAATAGATCAGGGGCTACACTTTCGATTATTCAGTACCGCATTTTGTCGAAACGAAAATGAAAATTGTTTGAAATTGACACCTTCACAAAACGGTTAAACCATCTCACGCTGTGAGTCTGGAAGTTAATGCGTTAACACGCATATAGACTGTCGTGACAAAACCGAGAGGCCAGACGTGACGGTACCGCACAGATAAACACATTCTCATATTGAACCCTGCCTACCACCGTGTTTTTTTTCAGCAATAGATCTTTCGGTGGCTTGTCACGCGGTACGTGGTGGCCAAACACGGGAAGTAGAACACTATCCCGGATTCCTGGGAACGATTAGTCACACAAGAGCAACCGGTGCAGTTCACATAAAACATTTTTATTACCGAAATAACTTGCGCGACACCAAATCGCTGCCACATGTAGAGCGGAGAAGACGTTAGTGAGCCGTTGCTGCGTGCACACATTTGCATTCCTCACTCTCTGTGCAAATCTTTATATTTATTACATAATCATCATCAGCCTGACTACGCCCACTGCAGGACAAAGGCCTCTCTCACACCTCTCCAATTAACCCTGTCCTGTGCCAGCTGCGGCCACCCTATCCACGCAAACTCCTCCTCATCCGCCCACCTAACCTTCTGCTGCCTTCTGCTACGTTTCCCTTCCTCTGAAATTGAGCCTCTTACCCTTGAGGACCATCGGCTGTCCTCTCATCCTATGGGGAACTTGCGCTGAAGTTTGCGGTGCCGATTGTAGCGCCATAACACACTGCCTAGCGAGAAGAGCAAGCAGTTTTGGGTTGTACTCTTCGTACTTTTCCGCGCCACCTTCGGGCGCTTATTGGCGTGAGCCTCCGCGCTCTGTCGAAGGCGCACGTGCCGTGCGTCAGCTGTCTGGGCTACGCCGAGAGAAGCTAGGCAATGAATGCTGTCAGCCAAACGCGGGTATCTAATCGCGCAGAATGTGTTCTCGCATTTGCAGCGGCCCAAGCGGCTGACAAAAGCAGTTTTGAGTCACCGGATGGAACAATTGCAGTGCCACCTTGGCAGCGCAGGTTCCCCATTACATACCCTGCCCAAGCCTATTTCTTCCTCTCAATTTCGACTAGGATGACGTTAACCCGTGTTTGTTCCCTCACCCATTCTGCCCTCTTCCTGTCTCTTAACGTTACACCTATCATTTTTTTTTTCCAGAGCTCGCTGCGCTGCCCTGAAGTTGAACCATTCTCGTTCAAACAAAACTATGTCGAGAAAATATAAAAACAAACAGTGAAGCGAAAAGGTTTTAGTTATTGCAGCCTGAATACAAGTGCCGTTAGGTTTCGGTTCGCAGGCGCGAAGGTCACTTTCTGGAGTCGTTTGTGATACCCAGCCTCTATTTCCTTTCCGGCGGCTAAATTTTTTCTTTGTTGGCGTTCGCTTTTCAATTGTGCTGCTCGTATTTTATTTTTGGACTGACAGTGCATATCAAATATCTGCGAAAGATAAATTGTAGACCTAGAGAGACAATCATTTTAGCGTGTGTGCCTTTTTAAGAATAAAAGTAAAGAGTTCAGCGCACTTGAGGGTCGGATTGTACAAAGAATTTTATTGTGCGGTATAAGGCCTCAGGATTAAACAAAACACTCGTCAATGATTCGGAAACAGTTTTTATTTACACTTCAATGCGTGTGGACTTGATTTAAAGGTCTAAAAGCAAGGTTGCCTGGCATGCTGGCAAGTGAAAATGCATGGTTAGGCAAATACGCGTATATCATCGACGAGAAACAATAACGCATACATTTTTTGACCACGCTTCCGATTGTGCTTTAGGCCTATCGGCATCAGTACGCGCTCAGTCGAGTAAACTCTGCTATCGCTCAGTGCGGTGCATGTGAAAGGATGCGAAAAATCCTCACTTTGCAGGAAGGAACATGACCTGTTTTGTGATTAGCTCGCTAGGGGCAAAGCATTTGTTACTGTCGTCGCATCTTAAAACTTTTACTTCAAGAAAACAAATGTGTGAGAATGTAAATTGCCACTCGGATGTGCTTAGTGGCGGATTTTTTTATGCTATTTTAGTTTTTTAGCACTGAGCATAGCGTGTCATTTGAAAGGCAGATAACTCGCAGTAAGATAAAGGCGGAGAAGGTGGTAGTGAGCCGTTGCTGCGTGCGCACATTTGCATTACTTACTCTCTATCCAAATCTTTATATTTTATTATATCTTCACCATCATCATCATGAAACAAGAGGCGCATTTCTTTTAGTAGTGTAGTGAAGAGACTGGCAAAGTAGTACATCTCCATGGGATGAAAGATGGCAGTTAAAATTTTTATCTTGCTATTTCCGATCACAAATTGCATATAAGACAATAAAAGTGCTTTCAAAGAGTAGTTTCAGGTCTTACGCTTTTTTTTTCGTGATACTTGTGATTTTCAGAGTTGTAAGTCTTGATTGAGGGTTTCAGTGAGCATATTTTCCGGGTTTTATCTTGTAGACGAAAAAAAAAAACACACTCGCACACCCTAAACGAAGTTCGTGAACGCTTGCAAAATGAAACCAACCTTGCAATTCGCAAATTAATAATTATGAGTTTATGCTGAATGGAAATAACATCGCAAACTTCACGGATATCTCAAGGTATATAAGAAGCTACCGTGCAAGGAAGAAACACAATAGTACGCATAAACTGAGATGAGTTGCTGCGCAACATCACGCAACACTATAGCACTTTTTCGCTATTAGAATGTCACTTTCTGAAAGAGCAAGAATAAGAAGCAAGATGCGGTCACTAAATATTACTGAATGAAACAGTAAACTTCCACTGAAACAATTGCTTGTGCAATCCATTTCATGTCACTCGGCAATAAAGTCAATACGAACGGTGTTGGTGTTCTTTCCGACAGTACCGTATTTTCCGGTGTATAAGACGCGGTTTTTTTCCAAAAATCTTGCTGGTGCGTCTTATACAAGGGTGCATCTTATATGCGAATTTTTCGTGTTTTTTTTTTGCGGGTTCAGAAATTACTCAGGTTCATGCTCAAGCTTTTTTCACCGAAAAAATATCACTACCAATGATGCGGTAGTAGCACGGTTAATACTTCAATACGGGGACCGCCGTGCGCAACTTTTTTTAGGTGAACTTTATCATGAAACGGCGGGGATGACGACTTCCAGAATCGCAAACACGCGGTCGTTTCGGAGGCGCAAGCAAAAGTAATGTGAAATTCCCAAAGATGGCGACAGTCGCGCTTCTCGACATTGTCAAGACAAGCCAAGCCGGCGTTCTTTTTTAGTCATTCTTTGCAACTTCGCAACCGTGTACGTATTATGTCTGTGTTGGTGACTTCGGCGTGTGTTTTCCACTACCTACACCTGTCGTGCTCGGTCTTACTACAGTATGCCACCGAAGTTGCGCAAGAGCTAGACCGCAAAGTTCAAATTATCTGCGGTCGAGCATGCTACCGAAAACGGAACTCGGGCTGCGGGCCGCCATTTCGACGTCACCGAGAAGATGATTCGCACGTGGCGACAGTCGTCCGCCAAACTGCAGGCGATGAAGAGCGGAAAGAAGGCTGACCGCGGGAAGAAGGCGCGGTGGCCTGAACTTGAAGACCGGCTCCTCAAGTGGGCTCTTGAACAACGGGCTCAAGGTAGGGCTCTGTCAACCGTGCAGTTGCGCTTGAAAGCACGCACTTTGGCGAGTGAAATCGGTGCCGCTGATTTTGTTGGTGGGCCGTCATGGTGCTATAGATTTATGCAGCGCAAAGCCTTGTCAATAAGAGCGCGAACGACAATGTCTCAACAACTACCAGACGATTTCGGAGAGAAAGTGGAGAAGTTCTATGAATTTTTGAAGAAGGAAGTCGAAAAGAATAACATCATCGACAGCCACATCGTAAACATGGACGAAGTGCCTCTAACATTTGACATCCCTATGTCAAAAAGTGTCGCTCATAAAGGTGATAAGACTGTCACAGTACGAACAACTGGGCACGAAAAGTCTCACTTCACTGTCGTACTTGCGTGCTGTGCTGACGGAACAAAGCTGCCGCCGATGATAATTTTTTAAAAGGAAAACGATGCCAAAAGAAAGCTTTCCGCCTGGTGTTATTGTCACAACTAACCAGAAGGGATGGATGGATGAGCAAATGATGGGAGTTTAGCTCGAAAAGTGCTTTTCGAAGCGCCCGGATGGATTTTTTCACTCCCGGAAAGGCCTTCTGGTTATGGATAGCATGCGGGCGCACATTACTGACTTGACACTGAGGCAAATCAAGGCGAAGAACTGTACCCCTACAATAATACCCGGTGGTTTGACGAAGGTTCTACAGCCTTTGGATATTTCCGCCAACCGCAGCTTTAAAGCTGTTTTGCGACGTATTTGGGAGGCGTGGATGACGGAAGGCGAGCACAGCTACATCGCAACTGGACGCATGAGGCGCGCTTCTTACAGCGAAGTTGCGAAGTGGGTCCATGAGGCCTGGAGTGCTGTTAGAGTGGCAACCATAACTGCAGGGTTCCGGAAGGCTGGCCTTCTAGCTTCATCGCCAACTGAGCACGACGACAATCAGACCAGCGGTTCTGAGTATGAAGAGAATGCTTCAGCCGCGTTGCTTTCAGAAATGGGCGAGCTTTTTGAGAGCGCATCCGAAGATGAAGACTTCGATGGTTTTAAGTAAAAATAAAATGTTGTTATGGACATATGGGAGAGTTCTTTCGTCGCATTTTTCTTTCTTTTTTGCTAAAACGTGGGCGGGTATGGCGTGAGTGTTGCCTTTTGCGATCACTTAGCGTTGCTTAAGGACTTCTCACAGGCCGCCGCGGTGGCTCAGTGGTTATGGTGCTCGACTGCTGACCCAAACGACGCGGGTTCAATCCCGGCCGCGGCGGCTAGAATTTCCTTGAAGGAGAAATTCTTGAGGCCCGTGTGCTGTGCGATGTCAGTGCCCGTTAAAGAACCTGAGGTGGTCGAAATTTCCGGGGCTTTTCACTACGGCGTCTCTCATAGCCTGAGTCGCTTTGGGACGTTAAACCCCATAAACCATAAACCAAGAGCTTCTCACAGATGGGTAGGTAGGTGGGTAGGATAACTTTATTTAGCTCTACGGAGCTTTTATGCGATCAGATGAGTCCACCCATGGTTCATTTCGCAATGGTCGATCAAGCGTGTTTAATTAACCCTGACTAGCCTAAGTGGGTAAATTGGGGTGCGTCGTATACACGGGTGCGTCTTATATACCAACTTTTTTCAATGAGAGCCTTCATATATGGCGAGTGCGTCTTATACAAGGGTGCGTCTTATACACCGGAAAATACGGTATTTAGAACGGTGGAGGGCTTTGTAAGTGGAACCAATTATACAAGCACTCGTTGCACGCCGCACCTAAACCGGCGAATGTTTACGTTTCAAGTTTCGAGAAAGCAGCTAAGTGTCGATGGGACGTATAAGAATTTTATCCCTAAAATGACGCTTTAAATTTGGAAGCTGCACTGACAGAGCGCATCTCAAGCACGTTGCTTCGCCAGAAAATTTTCTAGCCCGAGCATTTGCAGAGCGAAAACTCACTTTCTGCCTGCTTTATTATATATTTCTTTGCGAAAACAAGCATCCCTGCAAATAACTGTTTTGTCGTCGCATGTCCAAGTTCGGCGTACGTAGCGAAGATGCTGTTTGGCTCGTATCTCATTGGTCATTATGTGTTTACTCGTGTATTGGTGTAATATTGTTACAGGTTCTATTTACAAATAATATTTACAAGGCAGGTCGAGAGGAGCCTGGTGCGCCGGCGGCAGGATACTTGACTTTCTCTTCTACTTCCAGCCGCCGCACGTCTTCTTTATTCCTCAGAGCCCATGCGCAGCACGTGACAATCATTCAGGAATCTTCAAGCCCGTGGGCTGCTCCAGTGATCTTTGTCAAAAAGAAAGATGGCACTTGGCGATTTTGTGTCGACTACCGCCGGCTTAACACTGTCACAAAGAAGGATGTTTACCCGCTCCCGCGCGTTGATGATGCCATTGACTACCTCCACCACACTGTTACAGGTTCTATTTACAAATAATATTTACAAGGCAGGTCGAGAGGAGCCTGGTGCGCCGGCGGCAGGATACTTGACTTTCTCTTCTACTTCCAGCCGCCGCACGTCTTCTTTATTCCTCAGAGCCCATGCGCAGCACGTGACAATATATTTACTAACTATTACGACACACACTGGAATATAAGAACGAGCGAGCGAATAAACTCTTGCATGCAAATGTACTTTCCCATCCTAAGTACAGTAATAGGGTCCTACTAGGCATGAGTACGGTTTAACAAAAATTGGTCAATAGAGATAGACAACATCAGCAACAGCCATCAACCTGCCTCATAGTATAGTCTAATTCGCTGTATGAATATGCGCACGTACTGTTTTTAGGTCAGCTTTGTATAGTGTAAAGTTTATCGAGGTTTTACGTCGCGAAGCGACTTAGGCTATGAGGAACGCCGTAGTGAAGGGCTCCGGAAATTTCGTCCACCTGAGGTCCTTTAACGTGCACTGACATCGCACAGTACACGAGGCTCTGGAATTTCGCCTTCATCGAAATTCGACCGCCGCGGCCGGAATCGAACCCGCGTCTTTCGGGTCACCAGCCGAGCACTATAAACATGAGCCACCGCGGCGGCGCTTACTGTAACGTGTCGCTGTATACTGAAGCGTTATAATTGTATGGGCCAATGTCCATACATTCTGTTACTTGGTTGTGTTGTAACATCCACAAAAGCAAATCAGAAAAAATATAATTTAGCACGTGGTGTAAACCAAATGAGGCATAACGTTAAAACAAGGAAATCTGTCACAGCCAGCTGCATGAATCGTTCGAGTTCACAGGGTGGTGTGGTGTGAAGAAACACGTGTTTTGTGATTTGAGTTCGAGACGTAATGATTGTAATCCCCCCCACCCCCCCTTCTTTAGCATCTACTTGTGGAGGGGGGGGGGGGGAGCTATACACCGGTACGGGTGTCTACCCGTGTGTACTGTTACACTTTCAGAGGGGGCAACACAATCGACATGAGGCTCATTCGGCGCTGCATGATGGCGCTCGTTTCCAAGAGCAGTCGCTGGTCGTTAAAAGGGTCATGAATTTCTTGGGCGTTTCTGCGCCGAGAGAGTCGGGACTTTTTTATGGCTTTCCTTCCCGTTTCTTCTCCGTTTCCTACATTTCTCCTTTCCCTTCGACGCCTATACCTGAGACGTTTGCGCGCTGTTTTTTATATTCTTTTTATTTGAAACATGGGGAGGGGGGGGGGGGGGACGGCGAAAGTGTGCGGGCCAGCGTCTTTCGTGTTCGCCGAGGACACTTGCCAACTAAAAGAACTACCACATCTTTCCCTGTAACCTTTCGGCCTAAGAGCTAGTGTTCTGAAAATTTGATGACGATAAATAAGTAATATCGAACAGTCGGGTATAGAATTCGAGATGATACTTCTGAAAAGGAAATAAAAATGCATTGTTAAGTGCGTAATAATTTTCTAACGGTGTATGGGGCACGATGCCTGTGAACAAAAATAGAGATCAAAGCGTGGTACTCTTATCCCTTCCTCTAATGAAATGTGCATATTCTAAGTTAGATGGGCTCCGAGGGGAATTGAAGTTGGCCTGTGTCGACAGCCCACCGCGTAGTATTCACAAAGAGGCCCCTCTCTCCGAAAAGGAAGCTTTTATGAACGAGAAAAGACTAAAAAGAGGGGTACGGCTTTAACGCAGTTAAACCGAGTAAACGTGCGAAAGCGTGTGTTCAGTTTTCGCCTCTTCTTTCTGGCATCTGCACGTGCACGCAACCCCATTTCTCGCTCTTCATATTCACACCCTGTCTCCACTGGGCGGCAGCTGGCGCTACGCCCTCCTCCTATTGGCTGCAGCTGGCGCGACGCTCCTCCGAACTAACCCGAGCTTACCCGAGTTACTCCGATGCTTCACACGAGATTGTTGGTTGGGTTTCACCGTGTTAACTAGTGCTCTCGCAAAAGAAATGTGTGCACCCGCACTGATTTTGGGCATTGATCCCAGAGGGTAGGCTATACAGCCATTCTTTTTAAAACGGCAGAAACCCATTCTTTTCGTTAATCACGACACGTATTTGAATTTACTGGTGGGAAGATTTATAAATCGAATTTTCTCGGCGACTAATGCTTCTCGTGCTGCCGGACAAACATCAAAGTACGTAGAAAAAGAGACAAATTCAAAATTTTACTGAAAATAAAATTTTCAGAAAGTCCTTAGAGTCCCTTAAAACAATTGTCAAAGCTAGGGGTAAAACACTCCTGCCGCAAGTATTACGTACCGCGTCCTAATGTAGCTCCGTATGGTTCAGTAAGAACGGAATGTAACGAAGTTTTTTGTGATTTCAAGTTACACCAGAGTAAATGAATATAGGCTGAAAATGTCATTATGAGTTCTTGGCTTAAAGTTATGTGTAACATTGGGTGTATGGTGCGGTCTAATACAAGAACTATTTAGTTAGCAGTGCTGTTTGCTTCTATCTTGAGCTGCCGCCACTCTCAACTCCAGAGAGTTAGTTTTAACTAGAAGAAAAAGAACACTTCAGGGTAGGAAACATTCAACTTCAGATTTTATTGTTTCGGGCTGAAGTAACTGCTTTGTTCTTGAAAAATTTGTTCGAACCATGCCAAATCCAAGGCTGTAAAGTGACTGGAATTCTAATCCCTTCTCCTAGGGCCCAGAAATCAAGCCTTAAGATGCCCTTTCCTGTCTACTTACTTTCCTGGAAGATGGCGCCAGCTAATTAACAGCATGAAAGTAATTGCTTCGGACGAGAGTATTAGTGTAACGAGGTGTCGCAGGTACTCAGGCAATCTCTGACGATAACTCTGTGCGCTGTGATGTCCCACTACCTCCTCGATGTTTGTTGAAGGCTTAGTTAGCTTTTGCACTGGGATGCAGAAATCCAGACGATTACAGCTTAGGCCGTTGCTACGAGTCGCCTTTAACGCTGTAGTTAACATCGGTGGATTATGTCGTTGGCATTATTTTGTCCTTGCATACACGGAAATCCCTACTTGTTTAGTAATTGCTTTTCTCTGTGCTTGTACTTTTTAGCCAGAAATTTTCATTTCTGCTATCAATCCAGCAATACACGTTCTAGTTGTAACGCAGCTCGTTATGTAGATATGTGACGGCCATTACGCGTAACCTAATATCATATTCCTATCACACTAGGTGACACAACTTCTCCGCGGCTGCTAACTGCGTATTTAAAGATACGGTACGAAATGTTACTATGTGGCATGATATGGCATAGCATGACATATAGCACGGTACGGCACGGCATAGCTTGCCATGGCATAGCATGACATGGCATGGTATACTAAGGTATTGTATAGTGTGGGATACTATTGCTGCGGTGTATGGGGATTAACGTCCCACAGCTGCATATCGGCTACAGGAGACGCGGTAGTGGAGGGCTCCGGATTAGTTGCGACCACTCGTAGCTAGACAACGTTCACTGGCATCGCCTAGCACGTGGACGTTTTTACACTTCGCTTCCATCGAAATGCGGCCACAGCGGCCCAGATTCGACCTCGAACCCTTGGGCTCAGCTGCCAAACACCATGGCCACTGAGCCTCTGCGGCGGGAACATGTTTCAAGCGGCTGCCAGAAAATTGTATTGGGAGGATCTGCGGATAATTATCAACGGCAGTACGGACCGCAGGTCCAGGCTATGCCAGTTAAATAAATAGGAGAATATAAATGCGTTGGGGTGCATTTGTTAGGTACTTTTGGACCACAAATTACACAGCTTGCTAGCATCTTTGAAGAGGAAAGTTTATGGTAGTTGTATTATTACGGAATTAGTTTATTATGGAAGAGAAAATTATAGGTTAAGAAAAAATCTGGGATTTAAAATGAGGAAAACGCAATAAGGTATGTAAAGAAAAATAGTAACGGTAACGTCAGATTCTTTCGCGCTACCGAAGTGAGTGCTGCATCGTTTTCTGGAACTTGTAACGTGAAAGATACTTCTAGCAAAACACTTTTGAGTAAATGATCTCGGACACCTTAGAAGTCTCCTTCAAAACCTTCAAAGCTCTCCAAGTTTGCACATTACTACCTATCAGAAAATGTTCTCCACTTTTAAAGTTTTTTACCTTCTATAGTCCTGGTTGTACTAGATACCCAGGAGTCATGAGACTGTAATGAAGAAAAACAGTGCTCTAATGTTTTGTGACTCATATTCAATAAATCTTGGCACCATCGTTAAACATGTTAGAGTCGTGACTTGAGGAAGCTAACAGTGAACATCAGAGAACGAGCACAACTCACACATTTGTGCTTGTGGGACCACTGAAGTGGTATTCCTCGGAATCTAAATTCAGTTCTTCAAAAGCGTTGTCTTTCTTTCCTATTTTGCGCATGAAATGCTTTCAAGCTAGTTGCATCCGAGGTGCATTTCTAGAACGCCGCTGGTGTGCCTCTAATTTCTGTTAATATACGCTGAGAAAAAGTGAAGCATTTGCCGTGTTTTCTCGTTATAGTTGCTTATCTTGAAAGAATTCAACAAAACTTGGCGTAAGGGTTGGTGGTGTATTGAATATAAAATATTTTCTAGAGCGGGAAAGGATGCATATGTAATTTTAAGCTACTAGAAGCATCAAGCAAAGTTTTTTATTTTTTTTTACAGGTAGTTAACATTCATTGCATTTCTTTTTTGTAAAATGTTAGACCAGCACACGCGGGCTTCCACAAAGGCAACGCCTTGGTGGATGTGCGAGAGTTAGAGGTTATATTTTAGGCGCAGCTTATAAAGTGTGAAGAACAGTAGCATTTCTATATTTTTGATGTTCCTCAGCACAGTGTTCACAATATGGAAAATTAATATACGCAGCAAATATTGAGAGCTCTTGTGCAACGCAGATAGGCTGCGGAAAGAACACTGGTTGCATCTAGTTTTTTTTTTTGCTATACTACGTAACTTGAATCGTGTCTGGATTATATTTGGGACACAAAGCACCGCGTGCTATGTTTCTTGCTGCTACATCGAAAAAAGATGCTGGCGCGCTGCGTAAGGCAGTATGCCGCGCTCCTTTGCGAAGCATATACAGCACGGCAACAAGAAGCACGTATGCTTCTGCGGGATCCGTTGCATTGTGGAGATATGACTGAAAGGTGATGCCACTCGAAGCAGTTGGAATTGAGGCGGCATGCTTGCACGCTTCACAAGAGGAGATATGCATGTTTTGGCAGAGAAAAATACGTGAACGGAAAGCTAATTCAGGGCACGCGTGTTGTCTTGTGTTGCACCGGCATGCGCGTAGTCAACAGGAGTCGACAAAGGCGGTAGTGGGAACGTGACCTGGCACTTTGATAACCGAATACTTGAAGCTTTAACAGCAGGTCTGGACTAACCTTTGTACCTGCACACATGGCGCCAACCAAAGACGTCCCGCATGGGCAACAGTGCTATGCTCACAGTGTAATGAGCGGGCGTAATTGACCCTGTGCCATAACGACCGGGGGGACTGCCGTACCACACAGAACCGCGAAAAAGTTTCCGTGGAGTTGTTTTTTTCTCTTCTTTTCGCTGCAGGAGAAAAACGGAAGATGGATAGTGTCGCAAGACAGCAAGGTGCGCATAGTTAAAAATATGTCCTCTAATGGCCGCACGTTATTCTTGGCGAGGTGATTAGATGAATTAACTACAAAAGGGAGGATTGTTGGGCTAGAGAGCACGCTAATGATGCCAGAGAAGGCAGAGGGATCACACTCGCCAAGCATGTGAGAACATGCGAATGCACTCCCCGGTTCAACAAAAGCAAAGTGCTGCACACGTACGCAAGCCAGCAAAAACGAGAACTGCACGAAACTTTCGTCATTCACACGAGAGGTGACAAGTGCTTGAGCGTGCCGTGCCGTCTCTTCGCTTATCGAGAGAAGAGATAGCCTTTTTAGATATTGACCTGCAATAGTATCAATCTTATATCATGGGTGTTCTTTTAGTTTATTTTATGTGTACTTCCTGTATTTATTGCGCTTTCGCATGTGATGCACTCAGTTGTAAGTTCGGTGCTGTGTGTGTTGCTTCTCTCTATATTGTCCCGTTTTTCGCGCCGTTTTCAGTCTTGAATTGATTAGATGATTTGGGTGCGCCCTAGCCTAAATAGGGGTAAAAATAGAAGTGCGAAAAAGAAAAATAGGAACATTGGGCACGAAAACAGTAGTGTCCAGAAGACTTCTTGAACATGTAAAAAGCTTGAGGAAAGTTCGCGGCGGAAAAATAATTCGCTACATGACAGGATTACATCACAGAGTTCTCTGCGAAGGCCATGCGAAGTGAATATGAGAAATGCAGAACTGTGGATTCTTTTGATGAGGCTTTCCGCATTATGGGAGCTCCCAGCCCAGGACATACCTGCTTGCGGAAGTGGGATTTCCTGACTTTCTATCCTTTACTATGAGTGCTTACAAGTAGCGACAACGCGGGGATAATGTTTGGTACATATTTTGGATGAACGCGTTAAGTCTATTTGCATGTGCAGCTAGTGAGTTAGTCCTGACAGTTTGCCATGCGGAAGCTTTTATAGCGCGGCGCACCGTGAAGCTCCGCTACGAATTTCTCCTCGTTACGAGCGCAGCTGCCTAAATCCCTTGCCCCCATAAAAGTGTGACCTTTTAGAAACTTAAGTTCATAGGTTTAGCTCTCAGTGAAGCGTTTATGACCTCTCTGGCCTTTAAATCACCCCCTGACATTTCAAGAGGAAGTATGCGACATCGCCTCTTTTTTAACTTGATGTAACGGTTGTTAAAGCTGCAAAATAGATGCCAAAATTTAAGAAAGTGGTATAATGCATGAGCGCTTCCTAGTACGTGCATGCTGCTGTAGTATGCGCATTTAGGCTTGGTTTTGTACTTGCTTAGTGGAAAACGAACCAATAGAAAACAAAAAAAATTTAGTTGCGGGCGACATACAACTTCAAAATCTTTGCTCATAACGTTTTTTTTTTCTTGTAAGGACTCATATGCTTTTATCTGTTTTGTTTGTAGTTTCTTTAAATTGTGGTTTATTTGTTTAATCTTGATTACATGCCCCCCCCCCCCCCCCTTCCAGTGTAAAACCCTCGAACTGAGGGCCCTTAGCGGTATTTTGTATAAGCAAATAAATAAATAAATAAATAAACAAACAAATAAATAAATCAACTAATGCACTTCAAAAGATTGTGCAACTGCATGTCGAGGACGCATTCTTCGTATTCTGATAACCTTTCACGCGTTTCCATAGCAAGTAAGAATGCCAGCGGCAGTTCTGTCCCTTTCCTGTTTATCTTTTTTCAATCTTGCATTTCTAGTAATCGTCAGCCGTGTATCCTCAAGAAAGGATATGAATATAAAACACTGTAAACAAAAAGAAAAAAAACGCTGTTACCGGTTCTTCAGTCACGCTTAAGACATCCCCATAGAGTCAGGCAAGGGCAGCAAAGAAAGGATGCGCTCCCTGTTATTTAAAGTTCAAACAGAGGAAAGCGAAAGTCCAGAATCAAGAATATATGTTTGATTCAAATGAAGAAAAATAATCGTAACCCTTCAAGGAAGGTCGAGCAAACTAACATGAAAGTAGACTTTATATTCGAAAGATCTGCTAGATTTAACGTTCATGCTTGGCAGCACCCCCAATTTCACGCTAAAGTGAGTAAACCAGCTTGGCACGCGGCAGTACGGGTCCTAGCTCAAGACTGCGCAAAAATTCCGCGGTATCTTGCAGTTTCCATGCTGAATCTAGTCATGAGAAGAGGACGCTGGCCTTCTCTATGTGACTTTGTGAGATACTATTCTTGCGTTCTCTTGTCTTTTACGCGCAAGAGGAAATGGGACGGTTTCAGCGGTTCACGGCTGTTGTGTAGGTTTCCGAATAGAAACTTTCGCAATAAGCTTGAAACTGAGTCAGAGATTGTATTATAGCAATGATTTTATTTTTTATTACCATTTCGTGATTTCACGCATCCTGACTGCGTGAGCCCATGCTTTATGGGTGTGCTCTCATATCTTTGTTCGATGTCTCTGTTGCCATTTTGTTTACACTCCTTTGTTTTTTAATCGGAAGTTTTGAGGTCGTGTAGAGCAGTTGTCTTGTAATAGGATTTATTCAATTCCTTTCCTGCCCTCTTTTTTCTGCTACTTTTCTTATCTTGCTAGAGATCAACGTCTGTCGCATCTGAAAATTGCTTCCACTTATTTCAGTGGTGCGTCTGCCCATCAGCCCGCATGGAAACGGGACTTAAAATGGGGATCCTCAGCATCACTAACTGGAGTTCTTTGAAATTTTGTGAGAGTATTCAACAGAGGAAAACTCATGGGAGCAGTGAGTACCCTTATTTCCCTTGCGTCCGTGTCTGTTTCATTGTCATTGCTGTTCAAGGAAATTTCAGCTGAAGTCTTGCGTTGTTGAGTAAGAACTAAAAATTATATATCTGAAGTAAGTCCAATCAGAAGGCAGGGATCAACCACCCTCTACATTTTTGTTTCAGCGGTCAAGTTCTGCGGGGAAAAAAAAGCAGAGATTAGTGTTTTCAATGAGCATGTCACTTGAGGATGCGAGCTTCACGCCCCCCCCCCCCCCCCCCTCCACCCCATACGTCAAGAATTCAAAATAAATGCAACCTCCCTCCCCGTTTTGTTGCAATTGGAAGGTGTCTTCTTAGGTCGGGCTTCATATCTTTGAAGCATAAGCACCAAAATGACCCTGCTACCGTTAGCTGTATAGTTAGTTCGGAGGAAGTGCTTAAGAAAATGCCCGCTAAATAGTCTGTGATTTGTGTCTTCCATGCATGAACTCGTTACTAGCATCTTTTGGCACTGCGTCTTGTAGGTCACTGAATTCACTTTTTATTTCCGTTTTCACTTGTGTACGTTGAAATTTTCTTTTAATTCTAGCGATTAACCAGCAAAACCTTTTGCGTCTATCTACTTCATTAGCAATGCACAAAATATAACGCCATGACGGCGGATGCTTATATTCCGAAGGTTCAGAACATCAAAATTATTGAAGCTCAAAACAATCTTGATCAGGACAATAGCAAATTAAAAATATTCAGCCTTTGTCGAGAGTAAGAAGTACAGTAGATTTATTTCCAAGCGATATGGGGGCGTTCTGGTCGCATTCGTGGAAGTCCTAACTTTCGGGGCGATAAGGAGAGAGGTGCCCTCATTTCTGAGAAATCTGCAACTCTGACGATAAGCAAACCCTCTTGGGTCTAAGCTTTGTTGACAGGGTGTATGTACATGGAGCATTTCGTTCAAGATCAGGAAATCTGACCAAAGCTTTTTGCTAACATTCACAGCGCAAGACGAACACGGACACGAGGGGAGACACCACAAAGCGCCCCTCGTGTCCCCTCGTCTCCCCTCGTGTCCGTGTTCGTCTTGCGCTGTGAATGTTAGCATGAAGTACCAACTCGCCCAGCAACTGATTTTAAGCAAAGCTTTTTGTTTGCTCTGATTTCACTACATACGGCGAGGCGCTGAACATTCAGAATCACCACTAGAATTTCGAATGTTTCATATACATCCCACTGAGCTGCTATGGCCACCAGAAATACTTGGTTCGAGCGCAGGAGTCGTTTTATAGGCCAGATATAGCAGCGAGAAAGAACAGGTGTCCATGATAATCACCATGATAACGGAGAATCTCTCGGCAATGTCTAGTTTTCTCCAAAGCACAAGTTAAAAAAAAATGGCAGGTGATCGGGGGGCCGATCCGTCGAAAATAGGCGGCATTAAACTTTCATGCTCCTTTCCATGACACGTCTTGCACACAGCTAGTTGAACGAAAGAGAGGCGTCAGGTGCGTGCTCGCGTCGCCTCGCTAACTTCGCCGTTCTCCTCAGCTCACTTTCTTCCTCACCCTCCATCCTTCCACGGTAGCCACCCACCGGGTTATTCACGTGGCAGCCACCCTCAGGCTTGGGCAGGGCACGTAATCCGAAGGCAAGATAACCGATGGTCCTTAAGGGTAACGGTGTGGATTCCAAGGGAAGGGAAGCGTACAGCAGTGGGCAGCAGAAAATTACGTGGGCGGATGAGATTAAGAAGCTTGGGACGATAGGGTGGCCACAGCTGGCAGAGGATAGGGCTAGTTGGAGAGATATGGAAGAAGCCTTTGTCCTGCACTGGGCGTAGTCAGGCTGCTGCTGCTGCTGCTGCTGCTGATGATGATGATGATGATGCCAGAATAGTTTTTTTTTTTCTAGAACAGCTTTATTTCTAGACAAAAAAGCATTTCTTTTCCATCGAAATTTGACCGCGGCGGTCGGGATCGAACCCGCATATTTCGGGTCAGCAGCCGAGCACCATAACGACCGAGCTACCGCGGCGGCAGGTTAGCGTATGCGATCATCAAGTTGACCGCCTTGAGAATGCGAAAGCCTGGTGTCGAAGTAAACTATATGCAAGAAAATCACGAAGTCTGCGTGGAAGAGGAGGTGCGGAAGGTCCAAAATATATACTTACCCCATAGACTAACCCTCCTATACTACAGTGCCGCGCTGACCTCTAAAAGCTACATTTATTTCATTTCAGTTAATTTATTATACCCTCAAGGTACACAGTACATTAGAAACGGAAGGAGCTAAGAGAAGGCACAGTAAACAGCGATAAAAACTCGCACAAAATAAACAACACAGTAGAAAGGATTCAAAATTCGAGTTGGTATCTGCTGATGACAAACACAGAGGCACAAAAGATACAAATAAAAATGTAATGAACATGATGGAAAATAGGTATGCGACATGAAGCAGGGCAGCAGATCTTCGAAATTCGTTGTTAGCATTTTGATCATGATGCCGTTAAAAGCACCGAAATAGAGAATACTGTGGAAATGTACCAAAAACTGATTTGATGCATCACAAAATTTTATTTTCAAGTCCATTAGTCTATTTCTAAACATCAGTGGATTATTATACTTGTTAATCAAGGGTATAAGCTATTCCAGTCCTTGATAGTTTTAGGTAGGAATGAGTTGACGCCCATGGCAGTGTTTAAATCCTCTATGCTAACTTTCTGATTATGATCACGATGAGAAGAAATTAAATGTTGTGGCCTGATGAAAAGAGAATGTAAAAAGCTGTTAGGATAATATATTTTTGAAAGAGAAAAATACGAGAATGCTTTCAATGATCAGATAAGAGAGACAAGTTTAATAAATATTTCATGTGTGTTACGCTTGCTGTCCAGTTGAAGTTACTTAAAATGAAACGGGCTGAGCGGTTTTTTGCAGCCTCCAGGGTCTATGTTAGTTTTTAATGCCAGGGATCCCAAATTGATGACACACACTCAAGCTGCGAGCAAACGTAAATGGTCTACAATAGTTGTTTTAGATTGTACATGAGAAATATTTCGGCGCAAGAAGCCTAAAGTACAGTTAGTTATGGCCACTACCAAATAAAGGTACGAGGTCTTGCATTCCAATAAAATATTAGTGCGATAATAATTACGCAAAATAAAGCTAGTACGACAAACTCTCATAGTTTTGCACTTCCTAATATTAATTGGCATTTTGCACACACGGCACCAATCAGTCATTTTGTTTTTGTCGAAGTCAAGCTGCAGAGCTGTTACATCGGAGTCGTTGGCAATTTTATGCTAGATACCACAATCGTCAACAAATAAACCCATATTTGATGAAATATTATGGAATATAATGCTAAAAGAAAATAAGCGGTACATGAATATTGATAATTAACGCGTTTGGTAGATATAAGGAGAGACAGTACTTCGTAAACAGAACCACATTGTTTCGCCAAAGCACGGTGGCGTGCCTGGTACTTTTCTCATCATGGTTGCAGCCTCGTTAAAAGCCTCTGCACGGAGCTGCCTTTGTGCGAGTACTCCACTTTTCATGGTGCCGATCCACATCTTGCGGCGGGTCGTTTACCCGGATGTAGGAAACAAATCCTATAGATTATAGTACGCTGCGGCCCGCATTGCATTTTGGTATTCTTTTTTCGGGAAAGAGCGCTCCAAGAGGGAACATGAGGAGCTTGGGAACAAGAGCAGCTGTCAGCACACGGGAACAACGTGGCTATACGAGCTCAGTACTCAAAGCTTTTGTACCCGCCTTCATGGTCGTAGCCTGCCGCAATCTGCGGTTTCCTTCCGTAATCGTGGGAGCCCTCAGCGTCTACCGTTAGCAAGGAAGTGCTACCCGGCTCCATGCAGTGGCCGTCGCTCCCGATAATGAGAAAGAGTGCGGTACATGTAGCTGCGACGAATGGTAGAAAGTGCGGAGCCGTGTGGTAATGAGGATTTGGGAGGCTTAGGTATGCGGCAGTCATTTCAGGCATTCGACGTGGGTTTAAGCGTCGGTCGGAAATTTCTGTTTTCATCACAGGTTAGTTTCATCAGGCCGAACATTGCTTAGGTACGTTTACGTATACGCAAACACAGGCACTCTGTGAATAGTGGTAATCGTAATTATCAAAACAGTAACACCCTGGCGGTGAAGTTATTCGCTGAGCCCAACACTGACACAGGGTGTTGTAGTCAAGATAATTGTAATGGAAACTGCGTGCTTGTGCACTCTAAATTAGCGGCCAAATACGTGCAGAAAAAGTAAATTGTGCGGTATGTTTAATCCAAAACGAGGTGGCACGCATTTGTGATTAACCTAAAATGTTATAGACAGAGTTTCAGGCATATGCGATACACATTCTCCACAGAGAGCTTTCGCCCATAACCTTACTAACAAATGTAAAAAAAATTGAATTTCTCTTGACAGTAATAAGGTTGGGAACGCTGGTGGCAGCAATACGAGAAGGGCTGGAATAATATGATTGGCTTCATTTCTGTGATAGCGGAGTTTCGCTAAATGTAGTTAACATTTAATTTGTAAACAAAAGCGCTGAAAATATGTGTGATCGCATAACTTTTACAAGTTTGCTCCATAATAAACCTCATCAGACATTTGGCCTTGAGCCTTGAAAAACCGGAATGCTGCTTGTGGTTGAGGGCAAGAAGCTCAAAAACAGTGGGCTGCTCGCCGAAGACTTGCGAGCCAGCGAGCTTACTGCTGCTCCTTAGTTTACAGACAAAGCTTAGAGCCGGAATAGCTGCGATTACTTGTAAGCGAATATAGACAGACGTGACGGTGCGGAAACAATCAAGGTTTCGTTATTGCCGCTTCTGCACTATTGTCATACTACCTTCCAAGTACTCTCGGCAGAAACTCGGCCCCTTTACTGTTTATTTTACTAAACTCGGCTGCAATGAAAAGCCAACTAGGACCAGTTGCAACTGGTTACAGCTCGACTAATTTAAAGAAGATATTCCCAGTTGCAGATGGAACCAATCACGACTGAGAATGCGTCCCTTTAACCAGCTTGGCTGGAACCAGTTAGATTCTATGGCAAATTTCCACCAGGGGCTGTGGCTTCTTATGTGAATCACGCGCAATATGATGTATAAGACGCTTCTCAAAAAGCGTTACTATTCCTTTTGGAGTTTCTGAGTGCAATACTAAATAAATGCGGAAAGAACGGCAGTTGGAATAGAACTAAAGTTCTACCCATGAGTCCAAAAGAAATTCTTCCACCTAAGCACCCACTCCTTCTCTGAGAAACCAACAAGACTGAAAAAATGGATGCGGATATAGCAAGGCTTCAAGAACTTCTTTCGAATTGAGTAGCTATTTCAACAAAAAGCTTGATGCGCCTTTTTTCCGTTCTATTAATGCTTGGTAGATAGGCTAACCGTCCGCAGCGTCACTGATGTAATAGAATAAAGGCAGTATATTGTCGAACAATGGACCAGCGATAGCGATATCGCCGAGGCGATGGCATGTGGGTATCGGTGTTGACAGCCGTGCCGTCCTAACCTCCGCATGTTTTTCGCGGTTGTCTTGAAAATATGTGATGAGTGAAACCTTTGCTCGGTAGCGGTGTCGGCAATTGTAGCATTCCGAGAACTGCTTGGAAAGACTGTCCGCACTGGCATAGATTGCACCTTTCCATCCCTATATGTTCTGCGTTTGCAACCGAGTTAGAGCTTTGCCTGGGTACGATGCTCTTCTGTGGCTTATAATATTTTCGCCCAAACAATTTCTCTTTCCTGCTAATTCGTAATATGCATTGAAAACTCGGAAAGATTTCCTTCTGCGTTTAGCCGCCATTTTAGACAACAAATCCCGCGAATCCCCTCGCGGATCCTACGTGTATGGTCCCATAGTGTCAAATAAGCTTATTGTTTACAAAAGCCCCGCACGTGTGCTTCCACAAATCAAGGGAGGCAGCAACTATGCATTCCAATAAAAATTCACTGGTTTAGAAGGGCCAATATTTGGCGACATATTCTTGCAGGCACTTTGTACCATGCGCTGACAAAAGTTAAGACAACACATTTGGCTCTATACTGATTTGGCCTCATCTTTTTCAGTTTAGAACACTGCTACTAAAATTTCTACTTTGCCAAATAAGCATAAGGACGGCGGGAAAAGGGGGCTTTTGCGTGCGGAGTTCGAGCCGCCTCCATGCCTCTTCCCGGCCATCGCTCGAAAATTCCGGCACTTGCAGCAAGCTAGTGCAGGCAACGATAGCAGACGGTGGTCTCGGCTTTAACCAACCCAACGTTTCAAATTAAATACAGGTATTCATATTAAAAAGTAAGCTCCTGTTCTCGAAACACTTGCGACATCCACGTTCTGCGCACGGTTACGTTCGAGTTAATGTAGCAGTAGACGCTCCCCATCAGCTTGTTTTTCTAGAGCAAAAAGTCGAGGACAAGAGAAAGGAGGGACAGAAAGCGAAGCTTTATTAAAAAAAAAAGAGACTTGATACAGAAAAGCGTCAGTGCCTAAAAATGTGAAGTGATTCCTATTCCCAGGTGTTCTTGATTCTTCCGTCCGAAAATTAATTCTTGTGGCCACAGTCTTCATAGGACCAGCCTAGTACAAGTGGGCAGCTCCACGCCCACTGATTTATGGGCGCCGAACAAGAGAACTTTCCAAAAGCGGCCGGACATTCCTCCCACCTCCAGTTTTTTCAGAAGTTGCAGCAAAACAAACAGCCAAACGTCCTCTTAGGCGACACCCGTCACCGAGCAGCCCTCTGCCGTGGCCGTTGATTTACAACACTCAGGACAAGCAAGCCAAGGTCCACAAGCACGGAGGAAGGCTAAACAAAGAAAATTGCGTCGCTGCCGTTATCCCCTTCTTCCCACTTACCCGCAGTAAATCAACTTACATCAGACAAGCGCAAGTTAATTCCCTGCCCTCCGACCTCTACAACCATCACACGCCCAAATGTCCAGGCTACCCCTGTTGTCAGGTATGTGGCCTCTACGCGTGACAGTAGGCATATATCTTGGTCGTCCCCACGCGCATCCTAGTCTCCAAAGCACTTCCACAGCCAAATTCTCCCGCAACACGTCCGCTGTCATTGGGAGAATGGGGCCGCACCGCTTGCTGGACTGTGTTTAGCGCTATAAGATTGCTAGGTGGCCCATGTCAGCCAAATAATGGGTGAGCATCACTTCCCCACCTAGACGTAAATTGCACGACTCTAACTAGGTGCGCCTAAGGACGTTTCTTTTCTCTCTATTTCCTTTCTTGGATGCTCTTCTTCACTCCAGCATTTTCACTTTTCTCTTACCTACGGAAGAGTTCAGGTAGCCGTCAACAGCCTGACATGGTGTCAGTGGGAGGAACCTGCTCTAGGAGCGACTGCTTCCTATTCCTGCGGCTCGACGAGCACCCAAGCAGTCAAACGCGCAGAACAGATGATCAAGCTACTTAACTCTGCTTAACTACATGCAGAATAACGATGTCAAGTAATAGACAAGGCATAAACACCCATGCAGTATTAATTGGTAACAGACTGGTCACAGGGCTGCATATTAAAGCAAGGACGGCTTTGGTCTAATACCCTTTTTTTACAGCGTGAATAATTTTTACGTGTAATTTTTTATGCTTCTCGAATTCTAATTATGTACGTTAGGCAGGATTCTTGGCAAAACAGTTCACTTCCTTCTGACGCGTGAATCAGGCGCTCTGAGGTCTTCCTATAAAGGAAATACCGTGATTGGACACAGATCTTTAATATTACACATTTTAAACTCTATTCTTGCCCTCATAATTTCGCGTTTCTAATAGCAAAAAAAGTTATATCTGGTCGCACATCTTTCATTCCTCCATTGCGCCACCTCATGAATCGTCTCAGTGGTATGGACAATTGCTGCCGCACAGGCAGCAAGAATTGCATGAATTCGAGAGCAGAAATGGTTTGGTTCGCAATCTAAAAGCATTTCAGCTTGGAGGCTTGAGCAGGTGCTCCTTCGACATAATGTTATCGTAGGCAAAACGCGCACGGCCCTCAATGAACGAGGAACTAAAAACAACAAACTTAAAACATACGAGCATTACCCGGCGCATTACCCGTTCATTTGAGGTGAAGTCCGCGCGCGCTGAGCACACCTCCTAAATGCTTTTTTGGCACATATAGTCAAGCACAGCGCCTCTAACGACTCAGTAGAAACCACAAGCTCCGGAAATGTTCACTGGCACACTAATCTCAGTTAAGATGCTGTCCCGGCGCTGAAATTGGTTGCCATCAAAGCACTGACACCACCTCCGGGAAGTCACTGCGTGCGCAGTTCTGAAGCTCTTTCTTGAGCAATCTGTTAATAGTATAATCAGGCACCAGCACCACACGTGTGCATGAAAGAAGACTGGAAGAGTTGTCGAACTCTGCACGCTGCTGTAATGTTCTCTTTCACGGCTTGCAGTTAAGTAGCGGGCTCTTTAGCTGCATTTCAACCTTGAACAAGGCTCAGCCGGTGCAGTAGTTCCTTCTCTAAATAATATCTTGACTCGTGTACTCAGTCAGTAGCGCATCACGTGTCGGCATCCAAGTGCGTCACACTTCTGAGGCCTCCACAGCGTTGCCGTTGATGGTGACCATAGGCAGCGCTGTGACGTCACCGCGCTGAAGGCTCGGCTGGCGCGGCAAGCGTCCCTTCCTCAGCGCGGGACTGGCCAGCGATCCCGAATCCGGCGCGTACGATGTGGTGGTGAGGCCTCCGGCGAGGCCCGCACGGTGGCGCACGGTCGAGTCGCGGCTGCTGCAGCGACGCCTACGGCGGTGGCGTGCGCACAGGAGGATGTCGCAGATTCCGCGGCGTATCTGAACGTTGAAGAGCCCGTAGAAGACGGGGTTCACCGCGCTGTTGAGCAGCGCCATTGTCTCGGCGAATACGATGGCGGCGCGCGGGACCTTGATGCAGTAGTGGCTGTGGATGCGCACGTTGTGTACCGTGAAGTACGGGATCCAGCAGAGCATGAAGCTGGCTATGATGCATATCTGCGAATAAAAGAGTGAGAGGAACGGAGAGGGTAATTTAGAGACATGCACGCTCAAGTTCGTTTCTTATGTAGCTATGCAATCCAGATTTGTCTGTGTCTGGCAAAATTTATGACCGACACTTTATGAGATGAAATGGCCGTTATGGCTTTATGGGCCTTTGCCCGAGGTGAGCTAGAGAAATATGATCAATCAAGTAATATCAATAGAACTGGGAGCTATACGGCTTAACCAAATTGTTGCTACAGTTGCATTGCTACACGAGCACATAGATAAAAGAACAAGTAAAAAGGTCACTTTAGCGATGTAAGAAAAAAATGTCAGCTAAAGTCTTATTATTTCTTCTTCAGTTGGAACAAAAACGTCGCGATGCTGTCTAGATTTTACATGCATTTCCAACCAGCCATACAATAATAATTTGTGGACCGAGTTGTATACGTATGACCCTGAACCTCGAGCTGCGTCATCTAAAAGATATGATCTATGAGTATAAAATGATTACATTTGATTTGAAGTAGCTGCATCATTGAAGCCATTTCGTAGTCGAAGCCTTGCGCTAACTTGTAAGGCTTCCCACTAAAGCGATATTTCATTTCGGTGCTGAGCGGTCCCGCCTATAGTCTGACTCTAGCCTTCTAGTGTCGCCATGCCAACAAAGGCACAGATGAGGCGCGACGCTTGACCGAGGCTTACAGTGAGCTTGAGTGTCTTCGCTCGGGCCCTAGGCAGCAGCGGGTGCCCCTGGGCGCAGCGACGGAGTGTCGGCGGTGACGCTTTGCCGTTGGACTTGCCGTTGGCGTGGCTGGTTTGGGAAGACGTGCTGGTGGTGACCAGGCAGCCAGCGACGTCCGACCCAGAAGCTTCCCAGACGGCGCGGAGAAGGCGCACGTAGCAGGCCGAAATGAGCAAGCCCGGTAATACCAGAATGTACAGTGTGAGCCACGAAAAGTACAGCTGCCTTTGCCAGTGCCGAGTATACCCCACACTTAGACACTCAAAGTGCGGACGACCGGTCGCAGTCACGCCAGTTTGGACCTGCGCAGGGTTTAGTGCAAGAAGAAGTAAAAAAAAAACACTCTTTGAGACACGCCCGCTCTACAGCCTTGACACTGGAGAGCATAGCGTGATGCGCGATCCGCTTCTGCGGGGCACTACTTCGTACGCGGTGATTGGTCGAGGCGCGGCAGGCGCGCACGCAGGTGACGGGAACGTGGCGCCGTGGCGCCATCGGCAACATGGTGTTCTGCGCACGCGCAGTGTTGCCTCGCGGAAGCGGATCACGGTAGCGGATCGCGCTATGCTGTTACTCTCTACTGTTGCAATTTCGTGCGTCCTCACGTAAGCTGAAAAGTCAAGCAAAAATTTTTCAGGAATACTCGTTTAACTTTGGCTAATTTAGCCTAAACGGACCGTTAAGTAGCCAGCATTTGGTTCTGACGTCGTTCCGAAGCTCACTGCAGTCGAAGCGAGCGTACCTGCACAAAGATGAATAGCTGCGGCACGGCAAGGAAGAAGGCCAGGGCCCAGGAAGCGGCCACCATCGCCCTAGCACGGCGTAGGCCTGAGCGCGACTCAAGCGGGCGACAGATGGCAGCGTACCGGTCGTAGCTCATCGAAGCCAGAATGAACGTGGTGGAGGCGAGCGTCACCATCTGTACATACACGACAGCCTTGCAAGCTGCGCCTCCGAGAACCCAGCCACCGGAGACCTGCGAAGCGCAGAAGTGTTCACGTAGTCAATACGCAGGATGCCTGACGGGAATGCCCTATGACAGCCATAGGGGAGAGAGCCGGAAACATGTAGAAGTGAAATAATACTCGCCGCGAGCGCAACACACGAAGCAACTGGTGCCTTAGCATTGGTTACCCAGAACGGTAAACACGTGGGCTTTTTAAAGTGTTTTTCAGCTGTGTTTTGATATATTCTCTTAGAGCTCGAAAACGCACTACAGTCGGACACATCTCAAGAACCCAGCGGCTCTTCCCCTTCAAAGGACGCCCTTGCGGCCAATGGCATCGGCCGATTCTCATTAACCTGCTAGCGTGACAATACAGGGAGTGGCAGATAAAAGGGGACAGTTCCTCCCTCCATGGTCTGGAATAGTGCCCCCCCCCCCCCCCTGCATTTCCGCGCCCTTTCCTGCATTTTCACGCCAGAAGAGTACTGACAATCGGCAGATGCGACTGGCTGGAAGTGGGACCTTTGATGGGGAAAAGCCGCTGAGCTCTTGAGTTGTATCCGACTGTAGTACTGAGCCATCTCCAAGCCTCATGTGCGAACCCGACGCTATATGGCGCCAAGTGGACCCTCAAACAATAATGACCCCAACCTACCCCTCCGCCCCGACCTGTCCGTTTCCTTTCTGAACGAAGGAAACGAATAAATCACACTAACACTAAAACAATGACACCGCCGCTTGTCGACATAAATGCGGGTATAAATTGGCTCCCTTCATGTCGCACTTCATGCGCTTTTTGTGCTCGGTGCTTCGGCAGGCAAAACTTGCTTGAAGACTTCGCAGTTTAAGAATCCTTCACATGGCATCTGCATTCGTTTGAGCATCCACAACATAATGCCACTATAATGTGAGATCTTCACAGGTGGATAGTAACAGGAATGGAAAGCACATTAGAATGAATATAATATGAATAGAATAGAATGAATAAAATTATATGTCTGTTATTCTTTCATGAGGGGCGTATACAAGACATATACTCAACACGTGCAGTGAGAATACCCCTTGTCGGCTCTTGTGAATGACCTTTTTAAAAGGGTAAAGCATGCAGTTATTTTGTCGGCAATTACTGTTATCGGGGCCTTCCCTGAGTGTCGAAGGAATGCTGAGAGAATGTGCGAGTTATAACACTAATGTAGTTCTTACGTTTGTTGAGCGCTCACCCATCTTTCCACTTGAGCTCATCTTTTTTTCATCGTTTAGAAGAACGGTACCGCGCCCCAATTGGCCGCGTTGTTACTTGCGGATGCAATGCGCCGCCTATTCAAAAAAGGTGACCTCTTAGGTATGAAGAAATAGGTTACAAGATTTTTTCCAGAAAATAAATACTAATATGTAACATCAGCAGTATTAGCGTGTTATGGAGCAAAATAGGAACTAAAATAGCACCATTTATTAAGTAATGGTCCTTTATCATCGTAATGATGCCAGCTGTATTCAACAGATTGTCACGAGGAAGTCAATATGGAATAATACTTCATTTCTTGGTAAAGATATTGACTCTCAAGTCGATAGGAAACGAACAACTAAGGTCCACAAAGCAAAGCTGTCATATCATTCTCTTTATTCTTGGCTCTTTTCTGAACTGCAACTGCAACCGAAAACTAAAACTTTGCTGAACTCTGTTTGCTCAAAGACCGCTGTACCGAAGGAATGCTTTAGAACAAACACTGCGACAGAGCGCATGGCGTATGAGATTGCTTTTGAAATCTCATACGAGGCGGTTGTCGAAGGCAGCACTGACGCCCGTGTTCCCAGCTTCTTTGTCCTTTCTTGCCGCCTCAGTTTCCCCGAAAGGCTGCTTGTTTTGAGACATAGTATTGTACTCGATGTGAAGGAAACGGCACATTTATGTTGCATTTCTGTTCCACTTCCCAGAGACACAGTGGAGTCAGCAGCGGCACTCTGGAGAGAAAAGCTTTGCGTGTTCTCGCATGCTTTGTAAACACCGGAGGGGAATTGAGGAAAATATACGCGTGGTTTTCGAGAACGCGGCAGGACGCCATTGTCCCCTAAGTAAACGCTGTCGATGGGCCTCGTCTTTATTGACTTTAGCTTGCTTGAAGAACTATGCAAACAAAAAGTTTAGAACACTTTTGAATTTACGGAATTTATAAAGAAAACAATAAGTGATTTCAGCGCCCAGCGAAGCATCCTCGCTAAGATAAGAGACAACATGGTGGAGAGCAAGATTGGAAGACAAACATGTGCACCACGCAGAGCGAGCGTAAATATTTTGCAGAAGGCGTACAGTTTTGTAGCCGAATTAGAGTAAATCTGTGAACTTACTGGAAACCACATAGCCTGTAGATGCCAAACGTTTTATTAGCTTAAAGGAACACTGAGGAGAAATTGAAGTTGGCTTGTATCCATAGAATACCAGCTCCTGATCACAAAAACGCCACTCTTCTTGAAAACAAAGCTCTTGTAATGTAGAAAATAGCAAGAACCAAAATACAGGTACCACCGCCACAGGCCAATCTCGCAAGTACAAGCGTGATGACTTCCTAGGACAAGAGGCGCCACCATGGAGGAATTTTCCTTACTTCATGGATGTCACGAATCTCTGAGGCTTGCAAAGAAAGGTAGCGCACCGCACCGCTACCCGTCAGAAATCACGGAGTCTCCGTTTACGTCACGTTTCACATCACTCCGTTCTGTGTCGTCATAACAGTTCTCCGTGTCGTCATAAGAGTTCTCGAGTTTGAATCAGAGCGGCGGGAAAAAATTTTTCAACTTCGAATCCAAATTTCTTTGAAATAAATGCATCTTTCGCTCCCGGACAAGCGTCAACAAAGCCATGAAATGCCGAACTATCAGATATTGCTAACGAAAAATTTTTGATAGGGTTCTCCTCAGTGTCCCTTTAATTCAGGCATGGTTTCAGTGAGCTTCAAATAAGCTGTATTCTAAGTTACAAGTGTATGCACAAAGTTTCCGAATTAGGTTCCAGTCGGCCTTTTCTCTTATTGTTTCTTTATGTTACATAAGCTGGACGCCTACAACGGGGACCATTGTGCATTACAATAAAGCTGTTTCTTGGCAGTAATGCTTTAAAATCAAAAGCACCAGTCACAGTCATTGACGTCAGAAGTGGCTCGTTAAGGCAGAACAAAGCAAGACGAGGCACACACAGGAAATAAATTAACACGGGCGCTAAATTTCCATCACATTCTTATTGCGAATGATTTAAAAACATTTGTAGGCTATCCGAGGTCCACATGTACTACACACGTGTGCAAGAACTCCCTACCCCTTTTTCCAATAAATCAATAGACGACGCCAGAATGACTGAAGCGCACCCGAATCCACCCACTCCTTTTAATTCTATAACGTCTCAACGGCGACATTGCGACTTTTTTTTTTAGCGATGACAGGGCTGTATAAGATCTGCCTTTGTCCTTAATGTTAACCAAGCCGCCGCGTTGGCTGAGTGGTTACGGCGCTCGGTTGCTGGCCTAAAAGACGCGGGTTCGATCCCGGCCGCGGCGGTCGAAATTCGATGGAGGCGAAATTCTAGAGGCCCATGTACTGTGCGATGTCAGTGCACGCTAAAGAACCCTAGGTGGTCAAAATTTCCGGAGCCCTTCACTACGGCGTCTCTCATAGTCTGAGTCGCTTTTGGACGTTAAAACCCCATAAACCATGAACTTAAATGTTAACCAATGCAAAGCATCAAAACCTAGCTCTGGTTTTCATTCAGGAGCGCTTTTGGCACTGTTTGCATCTTCTTTTAACAATATGTTAACACATGCAATGGGAGCATGTAAACAATGTTAAAGACGCACTTGAAGGACCGGCTCAGTCACCATGCACTGTCTTGCCTGTGGCTGCAGTGTGACATTTCTTAGTGCTTTCATCGTCTGAAAAACGTACGACAACCTATAGCGAGAGAACATAGAACCAAAATGAATCTCAAAATTCGGGCCTGATTGCGTTTGTATACGCCGAATGTGCTATCGGAAAAAAGAGCGTGGCGTTCTTGGCATGCGCCGTTGACAGCCGCGTGCCTCGGAAACTGTTTGCGAACAACTCGCAGTAACGATCAGCTGTAACTTCAGCGCCCGTATTCGAATCGTTTCTGCGTCCCTCGTGTCGTATTACGCTGCAGTCACCAGTTACGTTGCAACCACGGGCCTCGTTCGCTACCTTGATGTACAGTCTAGCGCGATGTGAAGGTTATCGCGCGAGCGTCGACCGGCTCAGCGTTCCAGGAGCCTAGCGGCCGGTTTTGGAACAACGAAAATCGGGATTTCTCATTCTGCCCTTTCTCGCTCGAAATGCGGTAAGGCGCCCGTGTGCTGTGCGATGTCAGTGCACGTTAAAGATCCCCAGGTGGTAGAAATTATTCCTGAGCCCTCCACTACGGCACCTCATTCTTCCTTTCTTCTTTCACTCCCTCCGTTATCCCTTCCCTTACGGCGCGGTTCAGGTGTCCAACGATATATGAGACAGATACTGCGCCATTTTCTTTCCACACACAAAAAACCAAAAAACCAATTCGCGCTCGCTGTTCCATGGTACAGCCATCACCTCCACAATGAAATCACCACCCTTTCTGTTTATTCTAAGCATTCCATTCTTTGCGATCTAGTGTGGACTTGGTTACCTCTTATCTTCGCGGAGGATAACAAAATTGATAGGAAAGATCTGGTAAAGCATACCATCACTGCCTGTTCGAAGATGCAACAAATAAAAATAAAAAGCTACTTGCCCAGAAGGAAGTGTCAAGGAACAACAAAGAGAGTGAGGGATGCTGGCCTGATGCCTCCCTTGCCACGGCAGAGGATTCTGGGCCATGGCGCTGTTCCTCTTCTCGGTCCTGTACCAGCGGCCTTACCCCGGAACTGCCTTGACCCTACTTTGAACTCATTCAGTCGCAGGGCGCTCACCTCGAACAGCATCTCCGACGACTGGGTAAAAAGGCCCACCGCCAGGTCTCCGATGGCCAGGTGCAGAATGAAGAGGTTGACTCGCGACGCACGTTTGGCAGCCCGGGGTCGGGCCAGCACCGCTACGATGGACGCGTTGCCCACCAGCGTGAAGAGCATGATAATCGAGAGGGCGGTGACACGTTGTACCTGAGGGGCGTCCCACACCACGGCGTCCGGGAAGACCACCGCGGCGGAGCCGTTCGTCCAGCTCGCCACCGTTCCTGGCAGAGGCACGCCGCCGAGGCCACGCTCGCTGCAGCTTCTGCCGCCGCTCATGCTGACCTTCAGTGGTGAGTGCAGAGAGTTAGGCTACAGCCCCCTCACGTCACTGCGGGCCCTCTCCGCCATGACGCAATGCGTGTCTGAAAGGAAAAACACGCAATAGTCATATATGAGGCAGGGAAAGGGACTTCGTGTGTTGTTACTGAGTTCATTATGAAAAATAAAAATGTTGGGCCCCAAATTTACCAAAATAAGACCGTGAAGGCTGTACAGGACGTGAGACATGGCCTGCGTGCGCAGGTGTTGTAAAGTGACCGCGGGTGAGAGTGCGCCCCGCATCTACACGGCATAAGATCGAAGCAAGCGTCGACGCGAAACAGGGAAGCAAAACTGTAGGTAACACTGTAACTAAGATTTTCAAGTATTGATTAATTTTATTGCGCGTTCCAACACCTGTCATGACACTGCGTAAAGACTTCAGTCTTAAATTTGTGCATTATACATGGCCTATGCCTCAGATCCTCAATTTAAACCCGAACTGGTTTAGTTCGAAACCGAATGACACTTTATGCTGCTCCTCTGCGACCGTAAAGACAATGGTGCGAGCCGAGCAACGCACTAATGATCATTGCGTGGACATTTTTCATTCGTAGTTTGTTTCGAGAGCACTGCAGTTTTGAATCATTTAAATAATGTAGGAGTAAGTAAAGCCGTAATATTTTATAAGTTCGGAAGTGTGACATACGAATATGTGCTTTCCTGCAGTAAAATGTGCTTGTGTAGACGGACACAAATCAAGAACGAACCGGTAAATGCCCCTCAGAGTAGACCTCCTCCAAGTGGCGTCGGCCGATTCTCATGACGTAGCGATAATTCCGGTTAGTCAGTGGTTAATTCCCCTGCACCTGCCTGACCCCTGCGATGCCACGCTAGCAACTTAAAGGGGATGAACCACAACGTCATGACCATCGGTCGACGTCATCGGCGGAGGCCTTTCTCACGGAGGAAGACTATAAGGAGTGGAAACTCCGCCGTCTGCGGCGACCAGAAAAGGTCACAAGCCCGCGGTGTCACTATCCTGCTGGCGGCGCCTGGTGGCCTGGAAAGAAACTACTGAAATACAACGTCACGGCGTGCCCGCTGAAGCAAACACCCGTTTCGTCTGCTTGTCGTCTGCTTTGAGCGCGCGCCGCCTGCCCGAGCGCTGCATTTTTTTCCCCTGCTGCTTCCACGAGGCCCCGCAAGGCGCCGCCACTGCATGCGCCTCCGTCGGCGCATACAATAATTGTGACCTTATCTGGTCGCCTGCGCTCGCTCGCGCAGACGGGAGTTTCACCTCCTGTATAGTCTTGCTCCGTGGCCTTTCTTGAGGGGCATTTGCCGCATCGTTCTTGGTTTTATCCGACTATTGGATATGTTGTGATGTAAATCTGAGGCTCTACGAGCTGCAGCATTATACACGCAACTTAGCTATAAAGCCATCAGTGTGTGTGATCGTAACATTCTTGTAAGCGGATGTTGAAATACTAAAAGGGTCAAAGATATGAGCGGGCTGGTTGGTCATTTAGGTAAAAAAGCTAATAAAGTGCGGAATGAGAGCAGTCTTTATAGATAAGACAAGAATTATTTAAGCCTGAACAGCTAGGATCCAGAAAGTTTAGATCGCTAAGAGTAAAGCAACCTACGCGATTACATACGTAATGACTAAGTCCGCATATATGGGCATTAACCCATTAACGCTATCACGCCATACGTTTAAGACGGAGGTTAAGTGTCCGCTCCAGTTCACTCTCTCTGCATGTTCTTGCGCTAATAAAGCGTTCTCAGTACTACATCCCTTCGCGGCCGTTAGAGCTAGGAAGCGGTAGTTCCTATTTCTTAAAGTGAATTATCTGTTCATCGTATTTCAGCAATACCATGCGTTGGTTTATAGACGGTTGTATGAAAAAAAAAAGGTGTTAGGTTTTATGTGCCGCCGTTGACGATTACGGTGCACAGTTGAAGCACTTTCCATAACTTTATATTCACAGTGACTATCACACAAAACGCTAGAGCCCGTTGAAAGGATATAGAATAGACAACAGAATGCCCAAGTTAGTTGTTGGCTGCAAAGCCTATACACGGACGGAAGAAAAGAACCAAGGAGAAGTTTTTTGGCATCGCAGCCAATTCCAAAATTGCTATACCGTACGAAAGGCGACCTTTAGGAATGCGAAGCATGGCCTTCAGTGCCAAATGGTGCAAGTCAAGGCGTCTTTTCAAGCAGTGTGAAGAGCTCAACAATACGGCCTGTGAAAAATAGCCTGATGCACTCAAATTCAACGACTGCATGCTGTCACCTTCTTCTCATAGCTTGCTCAAAAGTTTTGCAGACTTATGATGATGCCCTTTTGTGCACTCGGCATTCCATGCCTTGCCCATAGAGGTTGTGAAAGGATTGACAGAATTGATAGCGGTCGTACGCGTTAGGGTAAAAGCGGGAAAAAATAAAATCCACTGGAAGGACAGCCGTTCTTTTTTTGCCGTCTCCAAGAATAGAGAGCGCAAACTACTGCAACACAAGAGATGCAAATTCGGCAGTTGTGGTTTTTTCGTCTTTTGTTGGAGAAACATGAAAATTCTAGCCTTGACAAATGGATCTTCCCATATTATTGTTTTTTGTGTTACAAAACTATGTGTTAAATAATAGTGCATCTTCTCACATGCTAACAGCCAGAGAGGGGCGTAGAATCATTTTGTTGTTGAAATCAGTTCTTGGCTGCCCGTGCTTGTCTTGGCCATTGAAATGTGAGATTAAATTGTATACTGAGATTCATATCACTAGTTAAAAGTCGCGAAGATGACCACTCCTTAACAGTGAATAGCTACGAATTTTTTAATGTTACCGTTCTTAATTCTTTCTTCGTAACGTAGAAGTCTTAGCTGTCGTGTCTTCTGTTCATCATAGGCTACTATTGCCATGCGTGCTTATGTTGATTAGAATTGGAGGCTCAGGTACGGTAAGAGTTGTGAATGTCACTTCAAAGAAGCTTTGTAGAGGTTATATCACAAACAAGCAAACGTAACCAATACTCAATAGTCCCGATAAAAACAATACCCTTCTATCGTATCTCAAGCTTGCAGGCTTCCGAGTTTCCAAACTTTCGGAAACAAAGGACCCGGCTTGTCTAACCCCCGAGTAACGCGTGGCAGAAAAAAAATAAATTACTGCGAAGTCGACTCAGCCGTAACACCTTTCTTCGCTCCTTTGTATTCGTCTCCTGGAATGTTGCGTCCATCTTCTTTCTAGAGGATTTATTTCTCCTTGGGGAAGCTTCGCCCAGCTTTCACCGACAAAACTTGGGCACACTGCAAGGTTGGCAGTGCCTTGCCCGTCTGGGGCTCGGGCTTCCCAGCTCTTCTCATTCTGGCCGGATGTAAGAGCCTGTGGCTCCACTGGGCCTCGTTTATCTACCCTGGCACCGCTGGCCGGCCCACTATCTTTTTTTTGAGGGGTGGGGGTGTTACGTGCTCTTGGCCGTTTGTACAAGCGGCTCGGAAGCATTCTGATCAGGAGTACAAAATTACGGCCCCGACCTATAGGTCGAGCCGGCCGCACTTCGGGTCGGGGAAACTGCAGCAACGGATGATTTTAGTTGATAATTTTTTGCTAATTAGAGCGCCGGGAATTAGGACAGCTGGGCACACATTAGGGCAGAGCTAATTAGAAATCGATAGGAAATGCTTTTGCCCTATATTGGACCTAACCTTCCTTATAATGATAGTGATTAGATTTTTGAGTGCCTTTGATCTGCGCAACTGGATATGAGGTACGTCCTATAAAATAAAAGACAGCGCCGGGGTGGTTCGACTGCATGCCGATCTTTAACTTGCACCAAATTCGCACGATGCGGGTGTTTATGCGTCTGTCCTTGATCGGAATGCGGCCGCAGTGCTACCGGGATCGAGCCCTCAACCTAGGGCAGTGCAGCCGCCTGCCGTAGCCACATAGTCGGAACAGGCGGTGAAAAACCTCCATGGGCTTAAACTTTGGAAACGGTTCAGCCATCATTGGTGGTGTCAATCTTTCTGGTGGCATCAGCTACAGCGCCCGTCGCTACTCCGACATGCAGCCCCAGGTGCATGATTGAAAATTTTTATTTTGCGTGTACAAACATTTCAGCTTCCCTCCTTGATTGAGCGCTTGAGCATTTAGTGGTAAGTATATAGCAGTGCATATATATAGCTTTTGCCCTCACCGTTCGATCACGTTCCTACTTGTCACTCGCGGTAATACAGGACGTACTACGTCCGCCGCTATGGACGAGGGTGGCGCTTGTGAGCACCCTCAAGGTGGGTTCACACTGCACATAAATACCCCCGTAAGCAGATTTGACAGCGGTCGCCGTAGCTCAGTTGGTAGAGAACCGGACGCGGAATTCAGAGGTTGCGCCCTCATATCCCGCCGGAGGCATGTGGTTGCTTTTTATTTTCCTTTATAATCGATTAGCTTTAAAATATTTACCCAAAAATCTTCCATTGATGAACACCAAAAACTGAAAAACAAAAAAATCCCCTATGCTCCTTGGTTCCGGCAACTTATCGCTTCCGTCATGTATATATATTACGATAATTGACTGAGAAATGAAAATCATAACAGCGTTCAGTTCTCTAGTGCTTTTGTATATACAGGGCGTCCCCTGTAACATTAGCAAACGTTTAAACATATGTCGAGGCACTTTAAGACAACGCGACCAAATGCATGTTTCTGGCTGTCGTCTGGAGCAAGCGGCACTATTTTTGGAATTCTTCTTAACTACATAATTAGTTGATATTAACTAACCAACTTCGCAAGCAAAAAACTTTGACAAAAATTTATATTAGAAAGTTATAGAACGGTCCGCAAAACGAGCGACCTAGCAGTTTCTAACTTTCCATCTATTACGCAACAGTTTTTCCCTTACTTCTTGTGGCTGCGAAATACAAAAAAAAATACCACTTGACATGCCAGCTTGCATGCTGCGATTGCGGCGCTGTTAGAAATTGCGCTTAAAAGGTCAGAGAGAAGCAACGAAGGCACTCGTTGAGCGATTTATACCAGCGCACGCGATAAGCTCTGCGCCTGCTTATCGCTATCATGAAACGCTGCCATTGAAGCATATATATCACTGGCGTAAATCGCCCTGTTTTGGTTTAAGGGGCAGCACACTCGACTAAACGCTTTGTTCGTTTCTATGCGGAACGTGTGGGAGCATTGTAATCGCGGCTACGCAAGCGTGCATTTTATGTATTTTTTGTATTTAACAGGCATCTGCAGTAAGCCGAAAATCTTATATGTAATGGATCGAAAGCCAGAAACTGTTAAGCCAGACGCTTTGCGGACCATCCTGCAACTTTCCAGTTCGAATTTTTTGCCCAACTTTGTCGCTTACGAAGTTGGCTAATTAACCTCTACAAATTATGTAGTTATTCAGAACACAAATAGTGTGAGTTGCTTCGCACAATAGTCTGCCACGTGCATTTGATCGCGTAGCCGCTGCTGTGTTTCAGTGGTTACGGTGCCCTTCTACTGACCCAAAAGACGCGGGTTCGATCCCGGCCGCGGCGGTCGCATTTCGATGGAGGCGATATGCTAGAGGCCCGTGTACGGTGTGAAGTCAGTGCAAGTTAAAGAACCCCAGGTGGTCAAAATTTTCCGAAGCCCTCCACTACGGCATCCCTCGTAGGCTGAGTTGCTTTGGGAGGTTAAACCCCACAAACCATATTAAACCAAACCACTTAATCGTGTCATCTTAGACTGCCTCGGCATGTTTTTAATCACTGGTTAAATTTAGCTGGGACACCCTGTATATATGAACTTCGGGCTGCGCAGTGTTGTAAGTTGTCATCTACTCTTTACGCCCAAAATGTTATCCGCGTCAACAACAGAAAACTCTCAGTAACGGCGCTGTGTGGTGATGGGTTACATTTTTGCGTCGACGATGTACGCTTCCTAATTTTGCGCCTGCATGGAAAATGGCAGTGGTAAAACTGTCACTGTCACTTTGCATCGATGGAGAGCGAGAGAGTTTGTTTGCTTTCTTCTTTTTTTCTACGCACCGGCCCTTTTCTTTTTTTTTGATTTTCAAGCCTTCCGCAAAGAATATCCAGCGACCGCGCTGCAGCATCAGCAGCTACCTGGAACAAGACACATGCTCACTGCCAATTATAGCTTGCTTCAGGATACTGAGTTTGATTAGGTACTGTGAGAGAGAGAGAAACAACTTTATTGCCATAGATTGGCGGGATTTAGGGCAGGTGGGCTTGGTGTGGCCCCCAGGTGGGGGCGACTTCCTGGGCCCACGAAATGAGTGCCAGTTGGATGCTCTTGTCTGGCCTTTTGAGGAGTTCGTTCCATCCATCTTCGGAGGGAGCTGGCAGTAAGGTTCGAGGGGGCGGATTTCCCGCGCAACCCCAGAGGATGTGAGCCTGGGTGGCGATTTCTCCCTGGTAACAATTTTGGCAGACGGGGTCGTATTCCCCGTCTGTGATGAGTGAAAGTCTAGAATGGCTAAGGATAGAGTGTGTCTGCAACCTGCGGAGCAAGGTGGCTTGCGCTCGGTTCAAGTCGGGGTGTGGAGGCGGGAACTGGCGTCTCATCTCTCTGTAGAGGTTGGTAATTTCGGCAAAGGTCTGGGGAGCCTCGGCAAGAGCGTCTGGGTCCGTGGGTACTGTGCTTGGCCGTTACTTATCGTCGCTGTCATTTTAACAGGGCTGTTTTCTTTGTGCGGTTGTGCGCTGCTACCTTTGTGTAGCGTGAAAAATGCAATTTGTGTCGAGGAGGCAGAGGGGATAAAACGGTTTGCGAAGAAGGAGAGGGTGAAAGAAAGAACCTCGAAAAAAATGCGCCGACAGCTTGACCACTTCGTTGCTATTTGCTATAGGGCTTTGGAACTTGTTCTGTCAGCAACAAATCAAACCTGAACAAGACAAATGAAACACGACTAGCAAAATGGCAAAATGAGAAGATGTTAGCCGGGGGACGCTCATCATTCAGGCAGCTAAGGCTATCGATCAGAAGTGTTAATCAACCTCGTTTGTATTTCTTCTCCAGGAGCGAATATATTTGTGTTTTTGTGTTGGCATATAAACTCTGTTCGCGTTTCATTTGTTGCTGATACGGTCCCATACCAATGCTCATAGCTAGGCAATCCTGCCTCTGGTAATTAAGCACTATTCTTACGTGTTGAGTTGAATGAGGATGTGGTATGTCGTTTCACAAACTTCGGTATAGTGCGTTGCCGAAAATCGATTTAGGTTTTGTGATAGCATAGAAGTGTCGCTGGAGGAACAACCCGGCTTTCAGTGTCTATGTCACACCTTGTCGGGGTGTCAAATAAAAAAAAAATTGGCCGCGAGGGTGATTAGAACCTGCGGCGGCGCAAACAGATCAGCTTTGCTGGCCGACACACTAGACCACTACGGCATCACCACTTTTTTATATTACTGATTCACGAACGAAGAAATAACGACTTACAGAAGACACACTTAAACACAAAGCGTTACACAACCTTGGCAAAAATATTAACATTTGGCTATTGACTCATAAGGTTTCCATTCTTGAAAGCAAGTCTTCTCGGGGTAGCTGTGTCGTCACCACATCGATGACGTTGCCGATGGATTTTTCAAAATACGGCTTTAAGCACTTAACATCCTGCTCATCACCATGTCTAGCTACCATTCTAGATCGCCAAATCCTGTGAGGTCTCAGCGGCATTCGCATATTTAGTGGTATTCATCAGAATTTGCAGAAACTTTATTCCATAGGCACTTCTTGTAAAGTGGTTTTCCACTGTCCGTTGGAAAATATCATAGAAAAAAGTAGGCTGCGGCTGAGGCGCAGTAGCTGTTATCACTGCGCCATCACAGTAGCCTACCGTCTGGCGTGCTTAACTGTCAGTTTTTTTCGATGCGCTTTGGATGTCGTCGTCTTAACTTCCCTCCGCTTCCAACCGCAATGCGCCAAAAAGGCGCAATGTCTTTTTCAACTTCCATTCATGCCTTTCGCGGAGGAAAAGAAAAAAAATTTGGTTTTTGCAGATGCACTGACTCGTTATAGTCAAGACTTGGCTGTTCCTCGTGACGAGGGTACGAGCAGGGACAATGCGAATTGTTCTTTTTGTGCATGTGTGGTTTCAAAAACGAGCAGGCTGATCTTAGCACAGTCGCGTTTTTTACAGAGGCGATTCAGGTTTTTTTTTTTTGTGAAGTGCGTCGCATAGAAAAAGTGTATCGATTTCGCCACGAATAACGGGTGAATAAAGTCGTGTAACGTTGGTATGTGCCGTGTCCTGAGCATTTCTCAATTAAGTAAGGAGACAATGCATATCCGAATGGCTGCTTCTGAAGGGCACATCCGTTCGTTTACCCAAGCATCTATAGAGGAAAGGAGTAGGCGAGGCAGGAAAGAGCAAAATAACAAACCATACAAAGGAGGCTATTCGGTGCTCTGACACTGTCGAATTTTTCCAACTGACATGGAGAGAGCTGAAAAAACAGCCCACTCTACGCAGCGTGTTATATGTTCACGGACGTGCTTGTCGTTGCTGAATGGGATTTGCTGGAACATCGAGTTATTTGATGTGAAAGACGGTGCCTGAGGGTAATGGGTGATGATTACCTCTTAAAGGACATTGAATGCAAATAGACGTATCAAAATTTGTTTTGGAGCATGGTTTGTCAAAGATGATCAAGAGCGGGTGCCGGATGGTTGCGTCAGCATTTTCTCACGCGCGAACATTTATGCAGAACGAGTTAAGAAGCACGTAAAAACAAAGCAACAGCAAAAGTGCGTTGTAAAACACTCCTTAAAAGGGCAACGCATGATGTATTGCGTTTGTAAATCAAGCCCTCGAATGAAGCTGCTATTGGCAAAAGCTCATATCTGAGCAAAAGTTACCGGAAAAGAGTGGTCATGATTCAGCCTCCGAACGTACAAAACAGTGGAGAAAACCCCGTCCACAGTCCCCCCTACCATGCGCCATGCAGATGCGGATTCCTTAGCTCAGCCTTGAGCTGGAGCGTGCTATGATGGTTTTAAGGTATGTTCTTCTGGAAGAGATTGTTTGCTTCCTGAATGCTCCTTGCGATTGTGCGGGTTAGCTAAGAACTGAGGAGAGCCAGCATCACTCCAGCATGTTCCAAAGTTTACCAGACCACGGACAATTGGCGCCGTGTTGAACGCGATTACAGCAATTGACTTTTTCTCCTGTGACGAATGGATTTTATATAGTGCGCGAAAATCGCCCCAATACTACCCGAAGACACAAATGATGCTAAAACATTTTGTGCCCTCACTATCTCTGAAGTCCCCTTGCCTTGAAAGCTTCGCGCGTCGAGATTTCCTGAGGCGGGTGTCACGGCTTGCCGCAGCAGTTTATGGTGTGTAATATCGGTCGGTGCCAGCGAATCCAGTGCAGTATTTCTTCTGGGGCAACGGCAGCTGTGCAGCTGTAGTCGTCAACTTTACGACGTCTTCGCAGGAGCGAGCGAGCTTGGGTGGAGGCGCTGCTGACCTAAGATTGTAATGAGTCAATTACGGAAATGGTTTCTTGGGTGACGGAAGCCATTACAGAGGTCTTCGCAATGTGGAACGCGTTCTCGTAGCTCACGAAGGCTAGCGTGGAGTAGGAACTGTTCGTTGCTATAGGCTGTTTACTGTGGGCTTCTTTAGAAAGGGAACTGGGTATGTCCCTACGCGCCGCCTCGGCGTTAAGCTGGCCTCCACTGACCAGACACTAAAATCAGTGCAGCAAGCTGCACTTTGATCTTTGAGATCCCAAAAATATTTTTTACGAGGTTGCACTCATTAGGGTAAACCGAGATGTGATAATGGAACGTTGCAGTGCCGGCAATTTTATCTCAGGAGAAAAGTTAGGCGTCCTTAACCGTCTTAGTGGAAATGACTGTAGAATGCGAAAGAGCATTCAGTCACTCTGCTAGCCTTTCTTTACACTCGAAATAATCGTTGCGCACTAAGCTCTCATAAGCGACGAATCTGAGGAACTTTAGTGGTCTAATTACATTTAATAGTAATCGGCGTGACACGATTACATGAGACAAGAAATATCTAATAAGCCATGCGATGTGCGATGCATGTTATCATACCGCGCACATGGAAACCCTGGCCTATCTTTTGCTTGCGCAATAGCAGAAAAAGCGGGTGCTTTTTTTTTTTAAAGCGAGATTTATTGCCCCAGGGCATCAATGATGGGCGAAGGTGTGGTGACACATGTAGTAATGATGAATTTAATGGAAAAAAGTTCAGCTGATTTTATAAAGTCCAGTAGAGAGCGATGGTATGGTCCCTGCGTCCAGGCAATATATGAAGCTGGTGCCGGATCCTTGTAGGCTTGAGAGCTGGACAGTCCCACAGTAAGCGGTGAATGTCCGCTTCAGGGACAGAGTAAAAGAAGAATGACAGAAAGACCCTTTTATAAACTTTATAAACTTGTTTTTAGCTTAATGTATAAGTCACTCTTAATGGCTAATTAAGACACTGAGGACAACCGAATTTGGCCTGTGTCAATAAATTACCGCGTTCTGATGACAAAGACGCCCTTTCGACGAAAACAGGACATTTATAAGCTAGAATAGGTCAAAAAATAAATACAGGTGTCGCCGACATTATTCGATTTCGCATCCGAACGGCGGTGCGCTAAGAGCAATTTTTTTTTTAACGCGCGGATGTTCGAGGCTCGGTTACACCACTGCACATATTCATACATATTCCTACGGCAATCACGGAGGCTTTTGTGTGTTGAGCACCAAGAGTTTGAAACGAGCGGCGGGAAAATCTTCAAATCAAGTTTTCTCCAATAGATCCATCTTTTGCAAAAAGGCACTTGTGTGCTGAGGGCACGTTGAGGGTCACTGAAATCTACTGCATCCAATTATTGTTTGCAGTGAAAATTTAATCTCTGCCTCTTTCTGGCTATGTTGGCATTTGTCGGCATAAAAAAAATCTATTTGTCAGCACGAATCTTTGATTTAATACTCATCCCGCCAGTCGACTCAAACTCGGGATGCTCATACCGAAAAGGACGGGTTACCACCATTTTGAGGTGAACGAAGATGTCGTGTTGTCACTGGCATCCGCACCCAAAAGTCAGTAGCGACGCAGGTGTTTTACCTGCGGAATCGGCCGGTGAAGGTGATGTACGTATTTAATTTTGTTTTCCTTTCTAGTTTAGAGAAGCTCCATTTTCTATGAGAGTGGACTCCTTATGATTAGAACGCGTTACACTCTTAATAGAGGCAAAGTTCTTTTTAAGCTCACTGTCACTGTAAAAAATTGCAAGTGGTCAAAATTAATCCTGAGTTCTGCACTACGACGTATATTTCCTATCGTTATTCTTTTACTCCTCCCTTGATCCCTCCCCTCTTGGCGCGGTTTATGGGCCCACTGAAACTGAGAGTAACGTTTTTTCTTCACTCAAACCCAATTAACATTCTTCGTGTCATCCGCCGTGGTGGCTCAACGATTATGGCGCTCGGCTGCTGACTTGAAAGACGCAGGTTCGATCTCGGTCGTGGAGGTCGAATTTCGACGGACGCGCAATTCTAGAGGCCCGTGTACTGTGCCATGTCAGTGCAAGTTAAGGAACCCCAAGGGGTAGAAATTGCCGGAGCCTCTCACTACGGCGTCCCTCATAGCCTGAGTCGCTTTGGGACGTTAAACCCCCATAAGCCATATTCTTCGTGTCGCAAAAACATCGGCATCTTAATAAAAATTACTAATTTTTACAGCAAACTAAAGTTCAAGTTTTCCTCAGTGTTCTTTTAATGAGTATCTCGAGATAATCTATCAATAGGGGCGATGTGCAAGTTGCCCAGAGTTGGCGATACTCGGACTCTACCAGAGCTCTGGTAACGCCCTCATATAAATGAACTGATGGAACCAAGGCGTAAAATTCGTCTCTCGGCGCGCCTCTGGTTTCATTGAGTTATCTAGAGTCACACTAAGTTTATCACCACTTGGACGTCGCCTCATGTGCTTGGCGGGCGGTCGACAATATACGACTCGCGTGATCACACTGTCGAGGCCTCCTTTCATTCGTTTAGTTTTCCACCGAGCGCATTATTACCTGTACTATTAAGCTATGGAAGCAATGTTTTTAGTGAATTTTTATAACGCACTTTTTGATGGTTCATAAGCATTCTCTACTGGGAAGATGAGCCCCCAATGCGCTTTAGAATTGCCGATTACGTCACCATTTCTAATTATAGCTCATAATACTTCGCATTATTTATCTCCAAGTTCGACATGTTCGGACGTTTTAAAACCGTAGAATACTGGACGCTCTGCAGTTTTATGTTAACGGAATCGCGAGGAACATATGTCATAAATAGCATATTTGATTTTAAGTGCTTTTTTCTGCATATATCATATAGTTTTGACTACGTCTGTCTTTTGTTTTAACTTGCGACAGGCTTATCGACAATCTTCTCAAACTGCAGCAGCTGTATGTGTGGCAGTGCATGCTCCCTGATTGATCGCCCTTGTTACCACGTCAAGCTTATGTAAATTTTCGGCGGGTCTGCTTGCCCTGTTCTTCTTGACTTACATGTACGATGCCCACTGAATAGTTCAAACAAATATCACATTTTTTGTTCCCTTCCCCATAAGGCAAAACTAATCCTTCTACGAAGGCTTACATGTGTGACGTCCAAGCCAGACTGGAGGTTCCTTTTATCTAAGCTTCAAATCAGTGTGGACACTGTGTGAACTATGCCACTTTCAGCCCACCGTAAATAGGAGGAGGGCTTTTCAGAGCCTGAAGAAAGAGATAAGGATATGGCAAGCGTAATCGCGGAGCGTTAGAGCAAACCCATTAAGGTGCAAGAAAAAAAAAGCTGCAACTTCCAGTTATGATTACAAGAAGAGTCGTGCAATAACTTCCACTATAATCGCATACTGGACAGAAAAAAGGTAAAACATAACTATTCTGGTGAGGCTTAGTGACAATAGTTGAGTTAAGCTTAAGGAAGTGTAAGGCTTAATCGAAAATCTTTGAGGACAGCGGTGGGGAGGAGCTTGAACAGATTAGTACAATATCTTAAGTTCTTGGGGTAATAGCATCTCTGGAAAAATTGAAAGTATTGGCTAATTGGTCATTTCTTCGTAATGGTTTTCTCGACACCTGAAAGAGCTTAATCCTAAAATGTTCACGACCAGCTGCTCACATGTTCTGAACAGGAGGTGCCTAAGAAAGAGGAAATTAATTTTTAGTTTATATTCGGTTGTGAAAAGAATATGTAATTTTAACCTGAAATATCCCAAGGTAATATTTGCGCTTAAATACATTAGATTCATCAAATGGGCTTAACAAAGTAACCGAAAACGTGGCAGAACTTTTTGGAGGAGAAGCTTCTGTGCTAAAAAAAAGAAGGTGCAGCGAATGATGCAGCAAATGATGCATCAGCAAATGATGATGCAAGGTGCAGCGAATGACGCAGCAAGCTTCGCACTCCGGCTGATTTGTGAATTTTATCCGCATTTGCTCCAGAATAATCGATTAACGGCGATCCAACCTTCCCTTCCTGCGCCCTCTTACCACTATTTTTCATATGCTGTGCCCCCCCAGTCACGACCCAGCCATTCTTAACAATTTGTTTCCAGAACACTCGTTCCTATTTTTTCTGTAGGCTAAGCGAAATAACATAAAGTTCTTATTCCGAATCCTTAATTTTCTATCCTTATTTTCTTCGAAGGGAGGCTTCTATTAATGAAGGGGACAAGCCATCAGCAGTCGCTTTGAATAGGAAGGATCCAACAGCCACTGAAAGCATGGAGCATGGAGAAATGTTTCTTTTTCTTTTTCTTGATAATTTTTGATGGCGGTTAGTGCGAAATAGTGTATTTTATAGGTTAAATATAATTGGTTAGAAAGTTGATTTAAAAAATGCCCAAAAACTAAAATCTCTGGTTATAACACAGCTTTCGGAAGTTTGAGCATGTGATTATACTAACAGTAGCTTCGAAAACCTGCTGCATGGAGCGTGAGCGTAAGTAGTATTCTGTCTAAGAGTAGCAAGCAGTTCCTTATGTTATAAGGCGAGTGGTGAAATCTTAAGGTCGGTTTGAATTGTATGTGCTCCGTTATTTTTTTGCTTGACGCTGTTTGAATGCCAGCTACCTTCGTTAGGAATTTCCGGCGGCTGCTAATGACACCGCCCATTACGATATCATTTTTTACAGATCATTCATTACGGATCAAGCTGTCCGTGCCTGGCTGGCGGGATGGCTAAACTGCGATGCCGACAGCAGTTATGCAATAAGCGCCACGATGAGACGCGTTCCAGACCTTAAAGGGAAGCCGGTGATGAGATCGGTGTGATATTGCTGATGAGCTCTGCGTTAGAGAATGACCTTCACTAAGAAGATTTCAAAACGTGTTCTAATAATAATTAACCACTAGTAAATTCAAAGCCCGATAAGCGCTTTCTCCATCATAAAGCCATGCTTTGTCCGTTTCTTTTTGTCTCTAAATGACTGTGCTGTAATGAAGAGGACTCCGCCCGTTGCGCGAACGCGTTTACGCGAGCATTCTCAATTTAGTCGTCCTAAATGAAAAAAAAATCGTCTTTTCCAGAGGGCAGACATAATCCTCAAGTGTTAAATTTATTATGTTAACCGTAGCTGCATATTCTGTCGTCGATGCCACTCATATCATATCACTGGTATGTTTCACAGAACCAGAAATACCTGTAAAATACTTGTGACTGGAAGTCATTGCTTAACCTGCGGAGGCTTAATATGATAATTTTAGATTACGACTTCACGTATCGGAGTAAGCTACAGAAGAATATGTTGTGGCCTTTCGCCCGAGGGTGAGATCATTATTTTCTCAAGTTTAGGGGGCTGCTAATTTGACGAATTTCACAAGTTCAAGGCGGGCAGCGTGTTTGCACAAATCTACAAAAGAAGGACTCAGACATAAAATGCGCTGACTACCAACTCACGGCTTATTGCGAACATCATTCGTAATACCATGTGAGACGGTCAATAAAAGATAAAACTAGAAAAATGTAGGTACTGAAAAGACAAAGCGGGAAAGAAATGCAGTGCCATTGCGAACCACGCGGAATTGGTGATACTAGAACTGTCTTAATAAATAATAAATTTTCTTACCGACCAACAATAAAAGTATGCTGATACACCTCTGTGCATGAGATTCAATTATCGGGGCATGTAATCGTGTTGCTGTGACAGGCTCTGCAGAAGGCAAATGAAAAAAAATCCCAAGCTTTGAGACTCGCGTCAAGACTTGAACTTGTCAAGGTTCCTTGCACGTCAGTTTTGTATATGTCATTTTAACCTCGACGCCTTGAAGTAAACTGCTCCAACACTACCAAGCGAAACCGTGTAGACAGCTTCTATTCTAGTGACGCATTATTAAGCGAAACGAAGAACTACGGGACAACAACAGCACAAACGCGAAAATTCTTACCCCAAGACTCGGGTCGTTGTCCAAGTCTCGACACGTCTTCTGTGATTGTCCACTGAGTCACAACAAAAGACACATGAGGATCCATTTCGAGAAACGGATTCTTCCGAGCTTCAGATGTCACACTGCGTATAGGAAAGACTAGAGGTTCTAGATTCCGCCTGAAGCATCTTAATAAGCCAGGTTCCGAACTGGCCCGCTTCAAAGAATTTCCCAGATGGGTCAGTCTTGTGGATTACTGCGGCCGGAAGAGACGGACTGTGTTAATTGACGCTGGTTCCGCTGAAAATGTTGCTATCTTGCTTCTCTCGTCTGTCGCTGGAGAGCAATAAGACATTGACTCAGTATGGACTCTCGGCCATGGATATTAAAAAGTAGATGCAAATGCAAATTATCCGGGAAACCTCACTGCAGGAGATGCATCCCGAGCAGATGCGGTAGGGGAAACATCAGTCGGCATTTAGAAAGAGCGTCTTCTCTGAACTATTGTTAAACTGAAAATCCGCCGTATCAAACAAAAAGTTGTCACATAAAGTGCACGCCAAGATTTGTGCGAGCATCGTTTTGCAAATCTCCCCCAGAGGTACCTAGTGGGATGACGTGTTTATTCTTTGGCTCATGTTTGGAGGATACAATTGCCGCCTGAAAACATTCAGTTCGTATTATAATTGTATGCAAATCGTTAGAATGCTATGACGGCGTGAATATCACAACAATGAAAAAAAAAACGCTTTCAAGTCCATGCAAATGCATGCCGCAATTACTTAAACAGAAACAACCCCTGAATACTTGGAACATGTTTCAACTCTGCTAACATTAATATCAAGAGCTTTCATCGTGTATTGTGTTTCAGAAACAGACGGCTAACATGCGTTCTTTGAAAATTCTGCAGAATAACTGTAGTCGAATCACAAGTTTATCTGTCATATTGTGTCTGTGGGTGTGATAATCTTGAACCAACAGTAAAAAAATGTAGGCAAATGTCCTTCTCAAGCGAGGATAAAAAGTGGGCTAATCATGGGGACAATTTGGCCGAAACAGAAGCACAGTCAAGCCCGCCAAGACGACAGCATAGAAACTGAGCGACCTGATATCAATGAAACATTGATCGCTGCATGCGATATGGCTATAGACTTCGCTGCAGCAGGGCTGGAAGACCATTGTTAACAAAGGTCAATCGGAAGAAAAGAAATAAAGCGTATTTTACTTTGCCGCTACGGTGCCAAATAAAAGAAAATAATTTTGTCGAAGGGAAAATGTCAGTTACCTAAGCCTCATCAGTAAGACCCCGACAGAACCGCACCAAATAAACTGCAGAATCAAGACAGTTTTGTGTGCTCGTTAGAAAAGGTCGGGAGAATGAATACAACGCTGAAGAGAAACTAGCAAAGTTGAACAAAACGAATAATCGGCAGCACGCGACTAAAACAACCAGGCCTGCTGCTCAGCGAGCACACGCCTGGCGCCGTGTTGTGCTTTCCGTATTCCACCAGCCCACACATCCGTCACGTGCAGGGAATCGACTCATTCATCCACGAAAAGCTGGATCAAAGAAAACGCAGCTACACGGTTAGAGTCACGCTAGTTCCCCGCTCTTCTAGATCCCTTGGTGCTGTTAAGTCCGCTTCGGGTCGCTGCAGTCAGCTCTTTCTTCGACAGCCCGACTGCTTTCGTCGATCTTTTCTTCTGCCCTAAAAACCACAGGATTACGTTAGCTTGCGTCAGTGACTACGTCTTCGGTCGTTTCCCCAATGCGGCGCCTTGCCGCGTCACCTTGCGCTAACGAAATGGGAAGCGAGCCCGAAGAAATCGATTCCTGTTGCGCTTAAGACTCCAGGACCGCCTACTGTTACAGCTACTCGTTGGCAAGCGCTACTTCTCCTTAGCAACTACTCCTTCACAAGCGCAACTGTATGGCTGCGTAGGTGGGATGCCTTCTTTTTCGAGTAAAATTAGTCACGTACGCGCAGTTGTAACCTTTCCAGTTTTTAATTTTTTGGAGAGCATGACCCTTGGTGACCGGCGTATGCCGCTGCCAACCGAAACAGCACAAGGCACAAGGACATAGAATATAAATGACGTAACACAGCTCTATCATCATGTCAGAGCGATTTGCCCATTAGTTCGCGTTCTTTAGTTTTCAAGTGCATTAGGGATGGAAGTATAATTTTTAAGTAATAAGTTGGTACCGGCTGTTTGGTTCACAACTGCGCTGGATTCTGAAAACAGTGACAAAATTGGAGGGGAGACTTAAGCTCCAACTTAAGGTTATGTCGCGATAGCTTGATGGGTTTGTGCCCATATATACTGAATTGGTCATGCTCTGCTTTACATTGGTAGAGCCCTGGAAATCTTCATATCACTCCTGGCGCAGTGCTGTAGCGGCTAAGCAAATGCGGCACTGTCCTGCGATGGCAGGTCCTTCCACCGGTGGGCCTTGTTTGACCCAGGTTGTTCTTGCTGAGCGGCCAATCATTCATTTAACGGCCACTTGTCACAATGGGTAGTTTGCTCACAATCCAGTGCGTAGGTTATGATGACGCCGCAATGTCACGTGACCAAGGTGGCCCATCTGCCTCTTATGTCGCTTCTCTTGGGATTTTTCGTAGAGTTTTTTCTCACGGTCAGCGACACCGATGACGCCGAATCCGGATCTTCTGAGACACGAGCTCCTTAATGCTGTTCCGTTAAAAGAAAACCCAGACGAGCTTCCACATGAACATGCACACGAAGGCACATGAAATGTTCCTTCCGATAAAATATCAAGGCACTACAGGCGAGGCGACGGACGGCATTCCAGTCATTTTTGTGAGCCCTGTTTGTCCCTCTCTTGCGCCATCTTTGGAATGCGGCACAAGTTTGGCTATGACAGTGTCCTTGGTATTTCGCATTTGCGAGAAAGCAAGAATTGCTAAGTGTTAAGATCATTCAAGCAAAAATCAGAAAAAAGAAATATTTTGTTGTTGTTGCATGGTTTTACAATGCAATTCTAACAAATGAGAGACTCGAGAGCTCAGCACTCTGCACATTTGACGCAGCAAGCAATGCGTTTGTTCAATGTTTTTGATGTTAAGAAACATATTTTAGATTTCTATCTGGACCTTCATTCTTAAAAGTTGCTTAAAGATAATTTCAATTGCGACGTTCAGCCCCTCAAATACGCCCAGCTAATCGATTGATCCCTCTCCACTGCCAAAATTCTGATTGCGAAACAAAACGCCAGATTGCATCAAATTCACATTTGAAACGGTTGCTATACGCAAGCTTATTGTAGGCCGATACGTGGAATTCAGTAGAATGCACGTGCGGGTAGGACCACTTATATAAAAACTCACTAGATGTGCTCTACAGTTCAGGCATTCTATGTGAAAGGATTGTCCGCCATCGCCCAGATTAGCCTTGCACATAGCAGGGTCCAAATGTCGGTCGTAGTCCTCCTACATTTTTCCAAGAAACGTTCGCCGCATTGAAGACCGAAGCCTTCAGTGCGCCTCCAGCTGTGCAGCGAGGACCACTAATGAATGCCAGTAGGTAATTTTTTTACTCCATCTCGTTAGCCGTCCACATCCTGAGTGAAGCCTGTGGCATTTATGGTCGTTAATTGAATGACCTCTTTGTGCTGCGGCGTCCTGCAGAACCCGCCCTTATATGGCTGCCGCCATTCAGGCTTGCCTCAACAGATGGAGTTGGCTTCATCAACTACGAGGGCTGAATTGCGTGCCCATGTGCTAATTAGTACAGGATCAATCCTGCTGACCGTCAAGGGTTGTTAAGTTATGTAATCGTGCATGCCAAATGGCTTCGAGTTGAATGCTGAAATGAAGCGAAGACGCCTCACAACCGGCGTGTCGCAAGTATTTTCAGGTTTCGTGCATTTGAACTATCCCGGACGCTGATATTTGATCTGCAACGCCTGAAGCTGCACTCATCAAATTTTAATTTCACGAGCAGGCGCTAATTTGAACAGAGAATGACGTAAAATAGCCTAATTTTGTGGAATACACCACTTGAATGAGCGAGTGCAAGGTCGCACTCACGTCATTATCCATGATAGAAAACTGATACTGTGTCTGCGTCAGAAAAGGCTTTTACTGTGTGGGACCCTCGGACAAGCGTCAATAAAAGTAAATTAATGAGGAAAGAACTGGGCTAATCGATAGGTCTCTGGGAATTAAAGTGAAGTAATAAATGTATCGAGCGTAAACAATTTGGGACGGGAGCGTGTTGAATTGAAGAAGTTAAGGCATAACTTATTTCCTATTTAATGCAGTCAACAGAGTTGGTATTCAAAAATAAAGGTATGTTTTTCTTGTACACAAGAGTTTCAAGCACGCTTATCTTCACCATATAAATTACCCCAATTAGAAACCAGAACACGGTTATTAAAATCATCATCATCTATTCACGGAGAGCTTTCAGGCCCCGTTTTCTATGAATTCAAGCTAGAATTTTTTCGGGGGAAACACGGTAAACATGAAGCTGAACTGAAAGTTCTCGCTTTTTCGTCAGAATAACGGCTAGCAGAAAAAAGCTTCGACAGTCTCGAGCGGGATTCGAACTAGTGTCGGCAGCAACAAAGCTACTCCGTTTACTGATGCTTTTGATCGCCGCGTGCTCTCTCATGTTTCCTTCTCTCATCGCATATCAATCTTTATATATTCGTTGTGCGTCAAGAAATAGGCTAGACTGTGTCGGCAGGGACGGTTTTATGTAGTCGCACACGAAGGATAAATGGCGGCCTAGATGGTGAGAAGAGCCTGCGAGAGCCATGGCACGCCGAGCAGTGAACGCAGCAAGAACACTGACCGCATTGCCCACCACATAAACCAGAAGCAGCTGAATGCAGTTGCACGTGAAAAACAAAAGGCGGCAAAGGAAGGAAAGCACGCTGTCTAGCTAGAAGAGTAGCAGCAGTTGGCGGCGGCTCCTCAAGTAGCGAACGCAGCGGAGAAAAAATGCATCCTTCTCGTGTCGAAGAACAGAAGCGGATGAAGGCGGTGGCACGTCTAGCATCGAAAGAAGTAGAGCAATACCTTGCCGCGACTGCTATTTTATTTTTTAGCCGTCCTAGAATGTATTCAACCTTTTCCTGCAATTCATTTCATGCCCACATCAGTTCTTAATGACGTGCCAGACAAATTTATCACGAATGACTGTCCTAGAATGGCATGCTGCGAGTCATTTATATTACAGAACTGTTGAGAACGAGGCGTTCGCATCAGTATTAATGGATTTCTTATTTTTTGCCTTTTTTGGAACCCTACCTTTCCCCTTGACATGGTAGACGTGGTGTTATGGGTAATGAAGTAAATTTATAAATGAAGCTACTGTGGTATCACGATACAGATCATCATGTGACGAATGAGCATAGAGCATGGAGTATTTTTCACTGGACGGCCACTGAGATTGTCTCATTCGGGCTCGTCTGGCCAAGACGAGTGGGCGGACTTCACAGCAAAAATGGAGGAAAAAAGGGGGGGGGGGGGGCGTGACGATCGCGGTCATGTCTTTGCCGCACAGAAGAACAGAGGGCAGACTCTCTGTGACCTTCTGACCTTTTTCTTTTCACGCATGTCATTAAGCGCTTGGAGGTAATGTTGGGCACATGCTTTATCTTCCTGGTAATGGACGAGACGTCATGAATAATGAATAGAGACAGCTAACGACTAGCGCAATCCCGAAAATACTTTTTGTCTTTTATTGGTCGTTGCAACACGACGATGGAGGTAAGGCAGGAAGGTGTGAAAACAAATAAGGTTTCTGTCCCCTTTCAAGGCTTACAGCAGCGAAGTATAAAGCCAGATCAAGCAACATCGGCAGGACGAAGGGCAGAAGACTGTAAATGAAAAAAAAATTGACTCAGCAAATTTCACCAATAACAGTTAGATAACGAAGCCGATTCCCCTGAGTGTTGTACGTGACGCACTGTCGGATTGATGCAGAAGGGGGGGGGGGGGTGCGTAGGTGGCCACCTTTGTGTATAAAATTCAGCCCGATTTATAACTATTTTTTCATTTTGTTTATACACGGTAACAAAAAATTAATGTCCAAGAGTCGCCTTTTTTTTTTTTTAAACAGCAGCGAGAAAAGTGTGCCACAAACGAACGCGTTTGAAAGACGATATTCCGACAACTTCTCAAAGAGCACATGCCTGATAGTGGAAAAACTTTTATGCCTAATTGGGCGCATAGATATGAGAATGTAGTGCATAAGATGCCGCTTAATACATTGGTCAGGCTTTTTAGTAACAACTCTATAACATTTACGAGAAATTTATTACCTTTTTTTGCACAAAACACTGTTGCCCCGTGGTTCATTAAAAGTATTCTTAACATTGACAACGCGGGGATGCAGAAACAGAAATGCTATCGGAGGATGATAAGCCGAAGCAGTTAAAACAATTAGCTTTATTTTACATCGAGCCACTTATGATTTTTCCTATCTTCCTTGCTTGAAGTCTCCTCAATAGAACGCGAAATTTTTCTTTAGTGGTGTCAACCGAGACTTTTACAAGAGCAAAATAATTATATAACGGAAAGAAGGCTCATTTTCAGAAAATAAATGCTTATTAATGATTACAGTGCGACACCACCTTGAGTGTTGAGTCTTGAGCCTAGATACAAACTATAACCCTCGTAATATGCGCTTAACTACGTAATTGCGATATTTGTTGGTTTATTGTGACACTTGTCAGTAAACTGCGATATGTCTGACTTTTTATGTGTTTAGAAATAGATCTCAGAATGTGCCGAGCCTGTGGCTGGTAAAAATATTTACTAGCAAATGTGCATAGAGAGCGTATTAAGGGGAGCAGGGCTGGAGGCTTTAAGGTCGAACGCTCCAACAGCTGGAGGCAACTTCCTCAAGATCGCAGTGATGCTCGCAGCCAAAAGCGTCTCGACGCGCTGAAAAAGTAAAAAAAATGTACCAGATGCCATTCACCAGTAGGGAGCGGTATTTCTATAAAGCGTAGGAATAGAAGACCATGAGGCATTATCAGCACAGTATCAGTAACCAGTAATGTAGAAAAGGAGACTGGAAGAAGCAGAGCAGGATTAACCTGCCGCTTGTTAAAACCAGAACATATAGGCCGCCAGTTGAATTAGAGCAGGTTTGCGTGTGTGAGGGATATTTCGGAGAACTCCTCTGAAAGATTACGCCCAACAATGTTTTTGGAAATTTCATAAAGCAACTCCCAAAAAATTCAGACATATCAGTTGAGAGAGTTTCAACTGTTAGGACGTTTTTTTTGCCAACGATGCTGCTGGCACTTCATGCCTGACTTCATTACTGGCTTAGCCCAGCAGCTTGAATAGAATCATGCTCAAAATGACTAAAGCTCACATTGAAGGTTTGGTTTGGATTATCAGGTTTTAACGTCCCAAAGCGACTCAGACTATGAGGGACGCCGTAGTGAAGGGCTCCGGAAATTTCGACCACCGGGGGTTCTTAAACGTGCACTGACATCGCACAGTACACGGGCCTCTGGAATTTAGCCTCCATCGGAATTCGACCACCGCGGCCGGGATCGAACCCGCGTCTTTCGTGCCAGCAGCCGAGCGCCATAACCACTCAGCCACCGCGGCGGCTCTCACATTAAAGGAACAAGGAAAAGGCCGGAAAATGCGATAACAAGCAGTACTAAACATATCTTCTTGAAAATTTTTGAGCATAAACAAAGTTAAAGAAAAAGGTGCCAGAAAGAGTAAGTTGAAAGCACGATGCTTTCAAGAGTGAAACGGTCGGCTAAGAAAGAGCTAAAGGTTTCTATTTGCCAATCAGCCTTTCGGCGACGTAACTTGTACGGCGTGCGGCTTTTTACTCCTTGAACCTTGGGATAGCACAGACACGACTGGTAGGCCACCTGCGTCACGATGAGCAAAATAATTTTTATGATTGTTTTGATTTCTCCGTACAACCTCTAGACAATACTGCAGCATGGCAGCTATAGTAACTTGTGTTTTGTGTGAAACACTCTGTGCCCGCGTCACGTTGCGCTTACGAAAGAGTAGTCTGACCTTTAGGAGTAGTATCAGCTTTCGATACTAGAAATCACAATACCGAATACAGTGATCCCTTCTTTTACAGTGCGGTCCGGGTGTTCGCCGAGATGTGAGACAGATACTGCGCCATTCCCGTTCCCCAAAAGCCATTTATTTATTTATTTATTTATTTATTTACTTATTTATTTATTTATTTATTTATTTATTTATTTATTTATATTTACTTCCGATGACACCGTCTTCATCAAGTTCCACCCGTGCCCACTGAGTCCAAAGTACATCGCTATCGCATCGCATTCTTAAGGTGACTTAAGCGGCCCCATAATTTTATTGGTAAGTAAGTGTACTGCTGAATTCAAGACAGAAAAACATCCATATTTTTCGATACACAGAACTGTCCGCTTCATTTATATACATCGACCTTTCCTTCAAGATAACCTCCGCTCTAGACGTTGTCAACTGGTTTCAATTCCTGGCTAAGCGTAGAGAGCTGGGCTAGTTGGTTCTGGGTACAACTATTAGACATCAGTCCAGCGTACAGAAACACGCGGACAAGGAGAGTAGACACAACAAACGCCAGACTTCAATTGAGGCTTATTATACAAAATAGGCTTTGTTATGTGCAAAGGGTTACTAGTGATCCATGGAAAGTGAGAGTAGCGCAAAACGGGACAAAGGGACAGAGAAAGACAGACACAACACAGGCGCTAACTTCCGACTGAAAGAAACCAGGGCGGCCAAGACGAACGTAATCCGTGAGGGGAAACAGGCGCATGCGCCCAGAAAGATAATGAAAAACAGGTGAATGAGGATCTACGGATGTGCACGATTCAGCGTTTCTTTAAGAAGGCCAGCTCTCTTTTGGACAGGGAGATAGACGGCTTGCTTACACATTTATCGTCCAAGGCAGCGATACGAGCTGCTTCAATAATCTCTCGCGTTAACTGATCCCGGTGTCTGGCAACGATCGAGCACTTGTCCAGAAATGGCACACAACCACACTCCTTGCAGTGTAAAGCCAGATTACTGCCAGTAAAAGTTCTCAAGTTATTTTTGTGTTCGCGAAGTCTCTCATTCAAGCACCGACCTGACTGACCAACATACCGCTTACCGCAAGAGAGAGGGATGTCATAAACAATGCCTTCAGTACATTTCACGAATTTCTTTCTGTGGTTGATGGTGCACTGCAGCTTTTGGGGACGTTTATCAGCGGGCAAAGTTTTTTTGGAAAGCGCACTTAGTTTTTCAGGGGCAGAAAAAACGACACGAACATTAGCTTTTGTCCCAATTTTCTTGAGATTGTGGGACAGGCAATGAATGTAAGGAATAACGGCAATTTTGTCTTTTTTTCTTTCTGAAGGCACGGACGGCAGTTGACCTTCCTGGCGCTTCTTCTTTAGTATGCCTTCGGCGACAGAAACACAAATATCAGCTGGGTAGCCTGCTTGATGGAACCTTGCGAGTTGAGCGTGAAAGCTCTCGCTGATGAGGTGGGGGCATGACTTTTCCAGAGCATTCTTCAAGCATAAATTAATAATGCCCCTTTTAACGAGTTTAGAATGGGCAGATATATAGGGGAGTAGAGGTTTGTTTGCCCGAGGTGCATAGCTCCAACACAGGTGGTTGTCCAGGAATTTAAACCGGATATCAAGAAAGCGAATCTCGTTGTCGGTTGGCATTTCGTTAGTCAATAGCAGCGGTGAAAAACACTCTTGTACCTTAGCTAAAATACCGGATGCAACTTGCTCTATTCCTGGACAACCACCTGTGTTGGAGCTATGCACCTCGGGCAAACAAACCTCTACTCCCCTATATATCTGCCCATTCTAAACTCGTTAAAAGGGGCATTATTAATTTATGCTTGAAGAATGCTCTGGAAAAGTCATGCCCCCACCTCATCAGCGAGAGCTTTCACGCTCAACTCGCAAGGTTCCATCAAGCAGGCTACCCAGCTGATATTTGTGTTTCTGTCGCCGAAGGCATACTAAAGAAGAAGCGCCAGGAAGGTCAACTGCCGTCCGTGCCTTCAGAAAGAAAAAAAGACAAAATTGCCGTTATTCCTTACATTCATTGCCTGTCCCACAATCTCAAGAAAATTGGGACAAAAGCTAATGTTCGTGTCGTTTTTTCTGCCCCTGAAAAACTAAGTGCGCTTTCCAAAAAAACTTTGCCCGCTGATAAACGTCCCCAAAAGCTGCAGTGCACCATCAACCACAGAAAGAAATTCGTGAAATGTACTGAAGGCATTGTTTATGACATCCCTCTCTCTTGCGGTAAGCGATATGTTGGTCAGTCAGGTCGGTGCTTGAATGAGAGACTTCGCGAACACAAAAATAACTTGAGAACTTTTACTGGCAGTAATCTGGCTTTACACTGCAAGGAGTGTGGTTGTGTGCCATTTCTGGACAAGTGCTCGATCGTTGCCAGACACCGGGATCAGTTAACGCGAGAGATTATTGAAGCAGCTCGTATCGCTGCCTTGGACAATAAATGTGTAAGCAAGCCGTCTATCTCCCTGTCCAAAAGAGAGCTGGCCTTCTTAAAGAAACGCTGAATCGTGCACATCCGTAGATCCTCATTCACCTGTTTTTCATTATCTTTCTGGGCGCATGCGCCTGTTTCCCCTCACGGATTACGTTCGTCTTGGCCGCCCTGGTTTCTTTCAGTCGGAAGTTAGCGCCTGTGTTGTGTCTGTCTTTCTCTGTCCCTTTGTCCCGTTTTGCGCTACTCTCACTTTCCATGGATCACCGTTACCGACTCGCCCAAGTTTCTACCCTTGTGAATTACGTTTCTAGTTCTTCGGGCGTCTTTCTACGTGTTTCCCAAGGCCCATGTGTGACCGTGTCCGTTATTGCTGCCACGGTGTGCAAAGCACGTGCTGCAGCTTTTTGCCTCCGCTCCGGGATTCTACCCGACGACGTCAGACTTCTCTTCAATGGTCTCAACCCCTCCACTGGGCACTCCCGCAGAATATGCAAGATTGTAAAATCTGAATGTCATCGTTATGTACGTCTTCTGAGGGAGCACTTAGCCGTGCAACTCCAACAGGCACTGGAACCTAACGCCGCTAAACGTCAGCTGCGAGCGTATCTGCTTCTAGCGGACCAAACAACTGAAGCCCTGTGGCAACTTCAACTCCGATCCCTTCGATCCCTCTGCCCACCTAAGGGGTCGAGAAAATGCAACAGCGTATACGTCTCCGAAGGAGTCACCCTTCCTGAGGACGTCAACCGGTTGTTGTCCCTGGGACCCAAGTTTGCAAGGGAGACTTCGAAGACTCCGCATGAGCTACTTTCCATGGTGCGACGTGTGTCTCGCCTAGCCGACAAAGAGGACTCTGGCCGGTGCACCTCCGATGGCGTAGACGTCCTACAGTACTGTAAGCCTCGTCCTTCAAAAGTTCGTGTGGATCGTGTCGTGTCCTACCTAGCCGAACAGTCGCTTTGCGTCATCCCCTCTGACAAAGAGGGCGGGTTTGCTGTCTTTCCCCACGGTGTATTCAATGAAAAAGCCAATCATGCCATAACAGAAGTGTTTAAATGTGGAAGAAGTGTTTCACTTCCCAAACTTAAGGTTCAAGCAAAAAAACTTTGTCTCAAGCTTAATCTCGAAAGACTAGCCAGCAGCATTGAAAGTAGTAAACGCCTCTTCCTAGAAGTGTTTTTCAGCGCAAAAACGCATAAGGCTGGCGTTCCCTTAAGGGTAATCGTTTCCGAACAGGACACTTGGCAAAAGTCAATCGCTGTGTTTCTAAAAGAAAAACTAAACATGTTGACGATAGATGACCCATTTCTAGTACGTAGTTCAGAGGAAGTGTTAAGTGCTGTGAAATCGCTTTCTGACAAGAGCCTTCTTGGTTTCTCAATTGATGTGAAAGATCTTTATTACTCCTTGCCCCATCATAACCTGCTTACAATTGTCGAAGATTCGATCCATCATTTCGGCGCTGTGTCATTTCAGAATGAATCCGGTTTATCCGTCAGTGGTTTTTTAGAATTGCTACACTTTTATCTCCGCTCCACTTTCATAAACTGGCAAGGCGCTGCTCACATTCAGAAACAGGGAATATGCATTGGGTCTTGTCTAGCCCCTGTACTTAGTGACCTGTATCTGGCACATCTTGACAGGAGCCTCCAAGAGAGGCTTACCAGCCCTCATGTCGTCAAGATCTTTCGTTTTGTTGACGATTTCTTTTTCCTTGTTGAGTGTACGCCATCGTGCTTAGAGCAAGTTGCATCCGGTATTTTAGCTAAGGTACAAGAGTGTTTTTCACCGCTGCTATTGACTAACGAAATGCCAACCGACAACGAGATTCGCTTTCTTGATATCCGGTTTAAATTCCTGGACAACCACCTGTGTTGGAGCTATGCACCTCGGGCAAACAAACCTCTACTCCCCTATATATCTGCCCATTCTAAACTCGTTAAAAGGGGCATTATTAATTTATGCTTGAAGAATGCTCTGGAAAAGTCATGCCCCCACCTCATCAGCGAGAGCTTTCACGCTCAACTCGCAAGGTTCCATCAAGCAGGCTACCCAGCTGATATTTGTGTTTCTGTCGCCGAAGGCATACTAAAGAAGAAGCGCCAGGAAGGTCAACTGCCGTCCGTGCCTTCAGAAAGAAAAAAAGACAAAATTGCCGTTATTCCTTACATTCATTGCCTGTCCCACAATCTCAAGAAAATTGGGACAAAAGCTAATGTTCGTGTCGTTTTTTCTGCCCCTGAAAAACTAAGTGCGCTTTCCAAAAAAACTTTGCCCGCTGATAAACGTCCCCAAAAGCTGCAGTGCACCATCAACCACAGAAAGAAATTCGTGAAATGTACTGAAGGCATTGTTTATGACATCCCTCTCTCTTGCGGTAAGCGGTATGTTGGTCAGTCAGGTCGGTGCTTGAATGAGAGACTTCGCGAACACAAAAATAACTTGAGAACTTTTACTGGCAGTAATCTGGCTTTACACTGCAAGGAGTGTGGTTGTGTGCCATTTCTGGACAAGTGCTCGATCGTTGCCAGACACCGGGATCAGTTAACGCGAGAGATTATTGAAGCAGCTCGTATCGCTGCCTTGGACGATAAATGTGTAAGCAAGCCGTCTATCTCCCTGTCCAAAAGAGAGCTGGCCTTCTTAAAGAAACGCTGAATTGTGCACATCCGTAGATCCTCATTCACCTGTTTTTCATTATCTTTCTGGGCGCATGCGCCTGTTTCCCCTCACGGATTACGTTCGTCTTGGCCGCCCTGGTTTCTTTCAGTCGGAAGTTAGCGCCTGTGTTGTGTCTGTCTTTCTCTGTCCCTTTGTCCCGTTTTGCGCTACTCTCACTTTCCATGGATCACCGTTACCGACTCGCCCAAGTTTCTACCCTTGTGAGTTACTAGTGACCCCTGGGACTGAAAAAGTCTTTCCGCGACCAGGGAATTATTCAAGGCGGCAGAAACAAAAACAAAACAGAGACATAAGGGTATCTTGCCCCTCGCAACAAATTGGCGCGCCACCAGAGCGCCTATCTAGTTGAGCCATGAGAATGAGACGTTGAGAATTACACGACAGTGCAACCTTTAGAGCAAAATTTCTTCACAGGGGCTTGAAGCCCCCAGGCAGTACACCAGGAACTGCGTTCACGAGTAAAGCCCTCTCGTAAACTTTTGTGTTCGATTGTGCGTACCACACTTATTGCTCACAAGACATATAGAATCCTGGAGCCACTCGCTCTTACGGTATTTTTCTGTCCTTCGCGATTGCGCAGCCACAAACTATCTAGTGCTTCCAGCAGTATTTGTTGCTCATTATAGCTGGTCAAGAAAGAAACGAAAGCACGCCTTGCACCGAAAGTCTAGACCTCTATTGGTGATGTTAGGGACCCAGAAGGGGCGCCTCAACGGGGCATATTCGAAATTCCGCAAGTGCGCTTTTCAACATAACAATGTTGACAAAGGCAAGGTGGCCGACTTCTCTATAAATGAACTGTGTAGGCTACAGGACAGGCGCTGAGAGTGTTCTTGTATTCTTTGTATTTTTTATCTTTTATCCATTTACATTTTATCTATTGATAGTTGTATATTTCAGGTATTTCTGAGAATGCAGCGCAATTTTATCCCTCTATTCTGCTCTATGCACTGACTATGCAGATAAGTGCAGCACTTAGCGTAACAATGAAGGCAGCGTTATTGCTATTGCTTGGATAATTTCTATGCAATGCTTTCCTATAATTATGAAAGCTCCCTTCAATTTCTGGACTTATTTTCGATCGCTTCTTCTTCTTATTTTCATCAATGCTGAAAATCTCAGTGCCAAAAAAACCAATTCAGATTCGAATTCAAATTTGCATTAGACACAATCAGTGCTTCCTATGTGCTTTTTTAACAGCTTGTCTTCAGAAACACTGCATAAACGGGGAAAGCAAAATTCTAGAAAACTCGAATTTACAACAAAAATCTTGCACAAAAATTGCGGTAGTAAACAAAACGCACGAATCTGCCCCGCTAGCATTCTTGAGTTGCTACGTGACTTGCTACGTCATGCATTTGGTGCGAAGTAACATTAGAGATGAAAAGAACAGTACAAAAAAGGCGCCACCAGGCAAGGGGTGACACAGGAAGCCCTTTTCGGAAATCGGAGAGGCACAAAGAAGCGCAAGAAATGAAAGCGCTGAAACAACAAACCGAGAGTTCGGTATACGATAGCTTTCAGCAGAGAAATGGCGCCAGCGAAATTGCAGGTTTCCATTTAGCACCAGCCGTTAGCGCCCAACGTGACCCGCACGCTAGCTATAAACTCCTGCTATCCCCCCCCCCCCCCCCCCCCCCCCCCCTCCCTTCCCGCTATCCTCAGAGTTTCGTGAAAACTGATCGCACCGGTACAGTGGGGACCAGGGGAAGCATTATCCTGCCTTTTCTTCAGCGACACCATTCATGCGTGAAGCGGCCCAATAAAATCACAGAGCAAAGCTGGCCAAGGTAGCATAAAACGAAAAAAAAAAAAGATCTGGTCTTTCTGTTTGATGGAGGAGAGAAGTGTTTGTAGGGGATGGCTCTGGACAGAAAATTTGGCCGGGTGACGGAAGTGAGGCGGATGCACCGCTCAAAGATGGCGTTTTATATTGACGGTCAAGTTTATCCGAGGTACCAGTCGGTTTCCGAATAGCCGCTTCATAAAGTTGTACGCTCGCAGGGGCAAATTTTCCTGACGGACGGGGATATCCGTCGTATTTTAAACACGCTCAAGAAGTTTATGGTCATCATGCTTACGAAAATGAGCCCTTTCTTCAGATATTTGGATGCTGCTGTCCATTTCCGCTGTGCAGTCGGCAATAAATATTTGGCCAGTTCGAACTGCGGCGACCTCCTCATACACTGACAGCGACGAAAAATTCGAGACGCTGAAGTCGCATAAACTACGTATATTCTTTCTTCGTGTGACCGATGTGAGAGTCGACGCTGCTCTTCGCTGTTTTTGTCTCGTGCATCACTGTCTTTATTTCTTCTTTTAGGCATTATCTCAGTATCATCATGTGTAGCATAAGCCTTTCGAAGCCCACTGACGAAAAGTACATTTTCTTAGGTCTACAGCCATTTCTTTCTTGTGACAGCCGCGCCCTATCTATCCCACTGCAGCCAGCTTTCCAAGTTTTCAATGTCTCCACGTTTGCCAGCGCCCCCTATTACTCTATTTTCGTTTTCCATGGTGACCACTCTTACGGTTTTAGACACTGTCTGTTATGATAATTTCGCACAGATCAAGATTACATTTATTATTTATTGGAATTTATTTGAATCGCTTGCTTTTCAGGTGTCCAAAAGTTAGAAAAATGCCATTTACAACTGCTGCTGAGCTCCCCTAGTTTCATTTTAAGCTGTTGTGTTAGCCTTCACGCTTTGGTGCCATATAATAGTTCTGGCACGGAGACTGCCAAATTGTTCATAATATGGCGGTCCTTGCCAAATGCGCGCAAAATCGTCCTTATTCTAATGCTCATTTTGGTCATAAAATCCAGTTCTGCCCACTCACTGGAAGTAGATAGATGCCGTTTTTATATCTTCTACTAACTGGTTACCTCTCATAAAAAAAAATCATTTTTTCTCCCGACTGATGCACGTAACGCAGTTCTCATAAATTTAACAAGCGTGTTGAAATTCCAACATCATCAATTTATTCCTAAAAAAAAGAAACGTTGTCAATTAAGGAAGTTCCAACTGGCTTCATTTTCAACACAATCCATCTGCACAGCGGCACATTTTTCACAGTGGCGACGCGAGGATTCATGGCTACTCTTGGGTTTCCCGTTGCGTTTTCTAAGTGTAATTTATCAGCCGTCAACTGCAAACACAACTTTCTACTTCTGGTTTTCGTTTAGTGGCACATTAATTGCTTAGACCGCAGAACGCGATACAGATGATATTGATTCGTTGAATTACATTGCACAACTAAATCATCGTAGAATAGCAGGGGCGCAGGTATTGTCGATCCCTTAAGTTTTATATTTCCTCATTCCACCTAGAGCAGTTGTCGAAGATATTTTCTAGCATAGCTTTTCGTGTTTCTACTGGCTTTGCCTTTGTATTTGTTTCCTTCTTTATTAACGCTGGTTGCCAACCACACCCAGTTTTTTTAGCTTGCCCAATCCTTGTTCTTTCCCAAAAGTGTTCCTTACAATGGTGGAAGAGCGCCCACAAATTTATTCACTATGTCGGGATTTCATTCATGCGCACAATTTACGATTGACGTGCACGTAAGTTACGCCCACAAAAAAAAAAATAATGTGCACTGGGAGTGACCGGGTCCAGCATTACGCCAATGAAAAAAAAAGGAGGGGGGACAGAAAAGCTAAGCAGAGAAAAAAACGATTACATTAACGTGTATTGCACTCAGTGGAACTGCAGGACCTCACATCAGCGCCACATCGTGTGAGCGCCGAAAAACGACTTTGCGTGTATATTGCATTACATGCATAATTGAATCGGGCCATAACTTCCTAGCCCGAAGAAAACTGGTTAGCGTTGTTACGAGCTCACGAGTCTTCAGAATAAGCCTTCAGCCCATTCTGTTTCGTAATCTTCTATCCGCGCTGTTGTTGTTTTTACCTTTCTTTATAGTTAAAAAGAATTTCATATTCTTGCAGATAGTCAGGGCTTCCTGCGAAGCCTTACTGTCAAATACACCTTTCAGCATGAGAGGAAAAACCTTTGAGACGCACGCCTGCGCAAAAAAAAAAAGAAGCTAAATATGGGTCTGCTCATCAAGACAAGATGCCTAATGTCCGATTAGATGCTGTAACCAGACTTAAAAAGCGGACAAAACTGTTTTTTTATGATGGCATGAAACATTAACGCACTGGAATTACTGACACAAGGAAACTTTCAGAGAACACCATTCTGTAACTGCACCTGTCACACAACCAAGAAAATGGAGCAAAAGATGCGCTAATGCTCGTACGCACGCATAAAGAATTTACTCAGGCACAAAGTCAATATCACTTTTACTTCCGGCAAAAAATATCAAATCCTGGCAGGACATTTAGTGTTGTTTGTCGGGTTTAAAGGTGTTAACTGAGAAACGAAAATATTGCACATAATGCAGTGGCTTGAACTAAAAATTGGCATGAGACTAGTCTTGGGCCTGTCAGCTGGTTCTAAAACAATTGTTGCAACAAAAAAATAGACAGAAAGTCAAAATTATTTCTTTTCAAGTGAATCCCCAAAATTATACCGAGCTTCCTAGCGACTGTAGTGTTTGAAGGCCAGCAAAACAGAATAGTGTGCACTGTCACACAGCACCAGTAAAACTGCAATCATCAGGGAATATTTCCAAGCACCCAAAGCGATAAAAGCTTACGTCAATTGGAGAGAACACATTAGAAAAAATAATTATGTGCTCATCTCAATTTAACGAAAGTTCAGGCACGCGTGGAATCGCTACTGATGCGCGAAGTTTGCCATCTTTTAACCAGCAGGTTCCCATGCGGCCCGAAACCATGATGCGATTGTAGAAAGCATACCATTCATACCTAAGACCATTGTGCGACCTGACGAGTGGTAGGTGTATAACGCTGGGACAAATATATTCCTGGCTGCGGATTGGGTAGAACACAACATTATTCGAGAGTTCAGTTGTTATGAGAGTGTCCATGTTTATGGTCCTTGCTTTGTAGTTTACAATTTTTTCTAGTTTGAATGCTTGTTTCTCTGTCCGACTAAAATTATCTGGACGATTAAAGTGTCGGTTAGTCAGTCACTGCGTGGAAGGTGTGTTTGCGGTACTACGTAGTAACCAAAACAGGTATTTTTCACGAATAGCGGGTCAAACTTTACAAGCCTTTCAAAAGAGAAATATCACGAAGGTGGTAGCCTTGAGCCGACATGCTGTTTACAGCACGTCTGCTCAGCAGCTTAGCGCACCAAGTATTGAAAGAATTTTTTTGTGGTTAAAAAGTTTTCGTCAATATGATTAAACAACTAGCTCCCGAAGCAGCCCGGTTGGAAGAAAAGAAATGTCTGGGATTTTTTTTTCCTTTCACTATACGAGTGGCCACGTTGATTCAAGCTTCAAGCCTTATCTGAAACAGTGCGATGTGATATGAATTTCTGAAGAACTAAAAACAGAACCGCGACGACGGATAAGAAAAAAGAAAGACAAGCACTAACAACTGAAGGTTTATTGAAAAAACGCAGGTATTAATACACTCTCTAACGGAGCAAGGATGCATGTGCCTCCCTACACACTTCTACACTTGAGAATCAAGATATTCAATCTCACAGTCATGAAGGGGCACTGAAGCTGTGCTTATGCACCTGTCACCATTCACATGGATGTAGTAGGCTTCACATATTTCTTTTGTTATTTTGTCCCTATGCCTGCAAATAACTTTGGTCGCTTTGAAGAGAGGTGTGTACAATTTCTTATCGAAGGAATCAGGGGTGTGCATTTCGTGACTGACTGGGCAAACAAGGAAATAGGTGGCACAGAGGAGCACCCCAGAATAATCTCAGAGCGGCGTGAATACCATGATGATGTCTGAAGTCCGCCTTTATGCGCTTCTCCCAAAACCATGTGGTAACACTCATGAATACAAGGGGGGCTCAATAAGTGATCACAAGTTGGTTGTAATTTTCTCATTAGGTGATGAAACTGAAACATGTAACATTCTAAAAAAAGTATAGAATCACCTCTTCCACAGGAGCACATATCACTTTTGACACAATCACCTCCATTAAAATCCACCCAAGCAGAGCCATACGGCTGCAATAAAAACCTGTAGTGTCTCCACAGAAACTTCGTAGTTGAATAAAAATTCGTCCTGGTCCGGGGTTCGAATCCGGGACCATCACCTCACAGGGGAAGCCGTTTTACGAACTCATCCAGCCGTGACGGCTAGCATATGGTTGGGCGAGAGCGAATGGATCAACTCCACTTTGGGAGATTCTCATAAACATTGGACCAGTCGCCACAAGGTATGATGCAAAAAAGATTCAGAATATTAAGGAATAATCACAGGGCACTTGTTTCCCGTCGGACGAATAGGTCCCCACTGCGGTTGGCTTTTGGCACCGCCAAGGCACTTCTTCATTCCGCTTCAATAGCAAGCAAGAGCTTGTGCACCTATGGCGAAATGTTCTGTCTTTGATAGTACTGTATTGAAAAGTGATCAGGTGAAACTCCTGGAGAGGACATTGTAAGCTTTCACTCGGATGCGATCTTTCAGCACAGTCGCATTATACCAATGTTACAGCCCAACGGGCTGTGCTTGATTTCCTAACCGATTTTGAGCGCCAGACGTCAGCGTTACATTGCCGCGGCTAGGATCCACAACAGTTTTTTTTTCCAAAGTCAGGTCGCCCTATGGCAGGGCCTTTGCTAAAGTCTTGGTGCCTGCCGGAAGCCAGTTGCGCATTCCAAACTTCTTGAATCGGAGGATAAGTTTAAACCAATAGTGTGCTTCAAACAGCTGTTGTGTATAGATTTGAAATCGTTGGCGGTTCATCTGTGCCCAAGGCTGTCTCTGAAAAGAAAATTTTCTGAGGAATCATTTCGGAAACATTTCGGAAAGTACACTCGCTGGAAAGGTGACAGCAGTTATGTTGTTTTGTTCATGTCCTACATTCGTGGAGAAAAATTTTGAAAATTGAAAAACTGTAAGACACTGGCATAGAAACATTGAAGGTAATAGTTCATTCTTCCGATATGTAGCAAAATATTCTTTATATAGTGTTTCCAGCACTCGTATGGAGCAGTAAGGGCTGCCTTAGAAAACCAACGAGGAATGCTTTTGAAGATAGAAAAAAATGTTAATAGAAAGAAATGCAATTGTTTCTATTAACGTTTCTTTATTAACGTTTTTTCGTCAACTGATTGATTGATTAATTGATTGATTGATTTAGTGAGAACTTATAATATAGGAAAAAATTGCGCTCATTAATTTTTTCCCTTAAAAAATGCTTTTGTCCGGAATTGTACAGTATGACTTTAAAAGTGTCGAAAATCGCAACTCATTAGCCTTGGAGCAGACCTTGCCACACGCACAATATATTATCTTTGCAGCTTTCAGCCATCACAGTGACCCCACATCATTTACGATACTGTCAACAGAGCACAATATACCAGGACCAACAAGTACGTCCCATAAGGCCCGATATTTTCTAGGTATCGAATCGAGAGGGGTAAATTTCATTTTATCATTAATTGAGAATGACCGTTAAATAAAAAATAGAATAAATAATAAATGAGAAACTTGCGAGCTTGCATCGCTGTCATGTTCTCTCTCTCGGTAGGCACTGAAAACTTTGCGATGTTGGAAATGAATTAATAGTGTGCAGAACATCAAATAAGGAAGAAAAAAATGCTGCGGTACAGCATTTTTTATGGGATCATTTTGTCACATGTAAATTAGTTTGACGTGAAGAACATAAGAAGCTGCGCTCCACTTTCTTGCCTAAAATACAAGTTTGATAAGTAATTTATTTAGATGCACTTTTTTTAATCATTCCGTTGTCATATGAAATGGCTTAAAAGGAATCGGCTGGGTAACTCTGATAACAATGGAGATTGCATCCAACAAAACGCCAAATAAAACCATGCACATTAACTTTGCTCTCCCCAACGTTTTCATCCACTCGAGAGGGGCAGCGAATATATATGCATAAAATACACTTTGCGCTTTCTTGTACTGCAGTAAAATTCTTTTACTTCAGTTTCAGTCCTGAATCAAAATAAATTTATAACTATAACCAATTAGAGGTGAGAAAAATATTTCTTCAAGCAACCGGTTATTTCATTATTTGTTGTTACTCATATTCAAAGAGAATGCGTAGAGTGAATTCGGCGTCTGAAAGGTGGTGCAAAACTTAGGCCGATCACATACAAGTGGCAACAGGACACACAGTGCCTATAATTACTATTGACAGCTAGATCAGCTGTTCTCCGAAAAGCGGAGGAATGCAGATAGAACAGGGAATGTAAATTTCCGCTGCCGAAAATTAGCAAGGTTGAACAGAAGACCTGGGACTATATTTTGCTACCAATCTTTTTAACATCCTTTATTTCGCCCCTTATCATTGACTGCAGCCCACGGTGACGTCCGGCTGCTATTAGGCAAGGATTATCGCTCATCGGCTGCGTTATCAAAGGCCGGACTGACCAAAGGTAGGCAGGCAAAAGAAAGGAAGAGAAAGAAGAACGCTTACGAAGTACGACCCCAGGAAATATCGCAAGGAGATGACCACTGGTCGTCCGCGATCATCCAGCCATGACAGCAAGGCGGAAAGACACAAAACCGAGGATGCAGTAAACGCCGCCAGTAGAAAAACCTGTTGCAAACGATTTCCTCTTAATCGAACAAATTGGAAAACGCTAGAAAATATCATTCCTGCAGGGTGCGAGCGCTTATATACTTTATTATATATAAGCATTTATATAGATAGCCGAGCAGTAGCAGCCATTAGAGAGGCTCTAATGGAAGAAGCAACCTCGTCAGCGGAATCCAATTTGAGAGGAGCCAGAACATCCCCGATTGGCACGACAAGAACGTAGACATCATACTGGAGCCGGCGATGAGCGTGGTTTCCGCAGCGAGTATTGTCTGGATATCACTTTCTCCTTCCTCCACGCCTCTTCGGCAGATGTTGCTCAGAGCATCTCCTTCAGAATTTGTCTTGTGGCCACTGATTCCTTTCCTTGCTTCTGTGAAGGCGTCTTTTCCAAACTGCGCCGCAGCACTCTTTGCAAAGCAGCTATCATCTCTCTAGCAGGATATAGGCGTTTGTCTTGATGCACAGCTTTGTGTGATTTTTTTTCCTATGCCTCGTTCTATCTCCGTGATAAGCTGCAGGTGCCTTTCACAATAAATATTGTGAACTGGATTATGAAGTCATCCCTGACGCAATGACTGCATCCCAGCGACGCCGCGTACGACCAGAAGTTGTCCATGTAGTCCGTCTGAAGCCGTATTATGCGCGCTAAAGGCCGCTGCATTTCCATGCTCTATTTTAGCAAGATGCGTTTTTTTCCCTTACTAGTCGCATTATTTGTTTTAATGCATCGGGTCGATGCTTCTTTGAGAGGGGAGTAATGCCGCGAATATTTCCAGTGTTTGTTCGTTTTTCAAATCTGCCGCGACACCACCTTATCGCTTTGTTTGCGACGCAAGACGCGACTAGATTTATCTCGATTGATCGCAGCCAGGCAAAGCTGATTCTACGTTGTTCCGGAATGTTCTAGTAACTTTGCGCCCTTTATCTCGAATGTTCGCTATCAGCTTTAAATTGAGCACGGCCGACAGCGGCGGGCATTCTGTTCGACGACCGCCGAGCACGCTTGTCGCTTCGCCGCCGCCGAGTGATTCAGTCCATTTTGGGCGCAAGTCAGCCCAATAAACAGTTCTTTTAGAAGACCCTTTCGTCCGTCTTCATCGCTGCTTCGACTGCCGTCACCACTACGTGACAATATGCTACCCCTTATGTGCAAGCCAGAAGATAGCGCCCTTCATGCTGGAGCAGTTCTGTGCAGCCAGTATTCCACGTGCTATAAAAAAACATCAAACTAGAAGGGTGCACCGAAGGGTGCAGTGATCCGGGAGGAAAGCGCCCTTTGAGGATAAGCCGACCAGTATTGGGGCAAAATCATGTTTCCTTCATCAATTTCACTGATAGTAAAGTTCTTCCTCCGTCTTCGTAAAGAAATATCATAGCTCGAAAAGCTAAAGTCCCACGTCGTTTCTCTAAAGCCGTAACGTAAACCACGGCACCACCTGGCGAGGAAAGGCCCGAAGTGACATATATATCCACAAGCAATATCAATCCCTGTCACTTATTCCGGAGCAAATAAAATATTTTGCTTCGATAACTGAAACTCTTACGGCAACAGCGGCGCGTAGTCGCAGGCTAGGCAAAACGACAGGTCGCGTCGCGAGGGGGTAGGGGCTGAAAGACATCTCATACGCCGCTTCTGCTTGACGGATATTGTGAACAGTTCCAATTCATTTTCTTTTGTTGTTACCATGTGATACGTATTCAATAACAAAGCTTGCCTTACGCATGTATGCGAAGAATTTGTTGCGTGAAGCAAGGCGATAAAAATTGCAGTCTAGAAATTTAAGATCTAAGGGAGAGGCTCAGTACTTAGGAAGAAGCAAGAAAATGATCAACTCAATGTCATAGAATGCATGCATGTACGAAAAAACAAAATACCTAAGTTTCATTTACACAAAAAGAGATCGACCACAGTTTTCTCAGGTTAGAAACGCATCGTGAAAACAGCGTTAATGAAATACATAAAATCGGCATTTTATTAAATACGTAATTATCGATACAGCCAAGAGATTTCATAGAAACTCCCACGTGTTCGTGTAATGTAATCGTTGTTGTATAACGCTGTCTCAAGACGGCTGTGACTAGGTTTTTCATTGCGAGCTGAACATCTTTAAGGGTTAGCAGCGTCAGCCAGCCTCCGAAGGGTTATCTAGGGGAATATTTCTGCTTTAAGCACTATTTTTTTAGGTTAAAGTTCCATATTTTCTAATGCGGCATGCCCTTCTAAAACTGGCTTCAAGCCGCTAAATGCGCGGATTGAAAATTCGCACTTGTCTTCAGTATCACTCCTGGGAGAGACGCGGATTCGATCCCGGCAGCATTTCGATGGAGGCGAAATTCTAGAGGCCCGTGTACTGTGCGATGTCAGTCCACGTCAAAGAACCGCAGGTGGTCGAAATTTCCGGAGCCCTCCACTACGGCACTCGTCATAGCCTGAGTCGCTTCGGAACGTTAAATCTCCATAAACCATTCAGTATCATGGTTGGTAATCATCTGAAGTTTGTGCAAAGGGTACAATATGCAGAACTAAATACTGGCTGCATATCATCAAAGTAACATTACTGTTACGCGGGAATCATACACAGATATGGTAGGTGGGAAGTACGCTGTCGGAATAAACTGTCAAGCTACAGAGAGATCCATATTTCGACTTCCTGCTGGGATAATTATACGCAGAGAAAATAAGAGCTCTGAAGTACGTCGTAAGCCAATAATAATAATAATAATAATAATAATAATAATAATAATAATAATAATAATAATAATAATAATAATAATAATAATAATAATAATAATAATAATTGGTTTTTGGGGAAGAAAAGGCGCATTATCTGTCTAATATATCTGCGGACACCTGAACCGCGCCGTAAGGAAGAGATGAAGGAGGTAGTGAAAGAAGATAGAGGTGGCCGTAGTGAAGGGCTCCGGAATAGTTTCGACCACCTGGGGATCTTTAACGTGCACTGACATCGCACAGCACACGGGCGCCTTAGCGTTTTTCCTCCATAAAAACGCAGCCGCCGCGGTCGTGTTCGAACCCGGGAACTCCGGATCAGTAGTCGAGCGCCCTAACCACTGAACCATCAAGCGCAATAAATAAATCCGTGAGTTACCTCTCAGAGGTCTCTATTGTGCGTTGTTACTGAGGCTTCAAAGCTGCCTTACTCTCGAATTTTGTGTGAAGCTACAGCGAGGAAAATCTTTGAACATGCTGCACATCCGGATTTGTCGATACTGAATTACTGTAGAACATTTAGTGCCTCCTTAAAACCGAGTTTTTATATGCAACATATTCCATATTTTATTTCGCTTTCTACAAAAACGCAGGAAAACAAGGCACAAAAAAATCTCAAGCGACCGTCAAAACTCCAGCCCAGCTGGTACTTATCCCCTCCTGTATGATGTCGATGACACAAGTTAGCAATGTTTGGGGCTATCACTGAAATTCCCAGAATCTTTGCGAGTATGTCGCTGAATTAAAGCGCAAAGACGAACCAGTTGGTTTCGTTACACCAACATGAAACTCCCGAGTGGCACCAACGTGGCTAACCTGTGTCTAGCGTCCGATGGCCTCGGCTTCAAGAGAAATTGAAAATTGATTTTTGAGGAAAGGAAATAACGCAGTAACTGTCTCACATATTTCAGTGGACACCCGAACCGCGCCGTAAGGGAAGGAATCGCACAGCACATGGGCGCCTTTTCGCGTGTCGCCTCCATCGAAACTCGGCCGCTGCGGTCGGGTTCGAACCAGGGTACTCCGGATCAGTAGACGAGCGTCCTAACCACTGAACCACCGCAGCGGTCCTCAAGGGCGGTGCTTTTACTGGGATAAAGGAGGGAGGGAAAGAAGAAAGGAAGAAAGAGGTGCCGTAGTGGAGGGCTCCGGAATAATTTCGACTGGATTTGTTCTCTCTATTTGTGTGTGTGTCCACTTACGCACGCGCGTTCGCGGCGGCTAATTACCACGGAAGCGAGCTACTGAGTGACGACGAGGTCACGAACGTAGAGCCAGGCGTCGATTGATGCTGACATTTTGAAACGCACGGCTTCGGACGACCCGAAACATCCACACGTCCCATTGACAGCTACCGGCGTAAAAAATGCAAAGCTTCCAGGCGGTGGTTAGATTGCAGAAATTGTTATTCTGTTTAGTTAGATAATGAATTGCACGGAGGCAGTTATAGATAGCTGAAAAGAAAGACGGAACCTCGCAGCCACAGTGATGGAATGAGAGTAGGATCAACTGCAGAATTCACCAAACTCCGTCTAGAAAGCGCATGAAGAGAAGCCTGAGAACAATAATATTTTGTGCCTGAAAGCACCCACAGGAGCCCAACGGTGCGCAAATTGCCACACTGCGGCGAAGCGTCAACGAGTGGCTTGCTATGAACTTCAACAATAAAGGATTATGGAGGCGCAATTAAAGTAACGTACTTTTGCATTTTTAGATTGCCCAATGAAGTACGGCAAAGTTGTGTTCGAGCTCCTTTCTTCAACCTTCCAGTGAAAACCCTAAACAAATTCCGATAAGGCAAAAATAACTTTTTGGAATGATAAGTCAGATGCCATCACGCACTGATTTTCGCTTCATGAACTGCGCGTTGCTCGGTACAGAGTTTTTCGGGAGAGCTCAAGAAAGATTTGAAGTACTACCGCTCCTAGAGAATTTGCAACCTTACTCTTTCGTTCGGAAGACGACTGGGACGAGAAAAACAGAAATGGGAGTAGTTCATTTGGGGACCTCACAACTTTTGTTTCGAACTTCCCTTCCCGTTGAGCGTAATATATTTTAAATATTAAATAATACTTGACGAGCACACGATATTCGCACCTGCCATTTATGCTGAAGAAATAACGATACTTTTTCTGCTTCAGCGATATATTTATAGGGTGCAATATATCTAGCCTCAAATCTGACAGCCCTTACATTTGGAAGCCTGTCGTTTTCCACAGTTTCTCGCAATATACATGATATCAAAGAGGCTAAGAAAATTTAAAAAAAGCTAATTTCTCCTAGTATTTTAACATTTCCTGAGAGGGTAAAATCATTGACGGTGAAAGTCAGACAACATTGCACGGTCCGAACATGCGGCTGCTAAAAAAAATTGTTTAAATTTTTGATGAAAAGATTAAGTACCTAATGTATAGGCATATAAATAACAGGCCACAAAAGACAACACATGAGCAACCCCAAAAAAGTAGAAGCACAAAATAAAAAAACCTTTTATAACCTTAATAAATTCTTCTGAAAATTCAATCACTCTCTAAAGCACTGCAGCGCGGAAAATGAGAGCACATTGCGAACTTGACAAGCGAGAAGAAAGGAAAACAAATGTAAAAGGTTCGTTATTATCCGCAAAGAGCCGTACTTACTTTACGAAGTCAAGTGTGATTGCCCGCCGTCATACCCAGTAGCAGTGCCACCGGCGAGAAGGAAAAGGAACCAAAAAGAAAAACGAAGAATGCGGAAGCGAGAGCGATTTAACTTTCGTCCGATCCTATTCGAGGCCACTGCAAGCGATCCGACCCAGTGTTTGAGAGGTGCCGGCCCACGACGAGACACACAGCAACCGTTCCGGCTCCAGGCGAAAATGCATCTGAGGGCCCGAGACGGTGCCGCAGCCGCGGGAGCGGTGCCACGAGGGACCGCTCGTCTCTCTCTCTCTCTCTCTATCCTCTTCTCCTCCCATAGTCAGACACAGCAGAGGTGGCGCTCCGGTCAGAAAGTCTTGTTTCCGCCTCGTCGCTGCCGAAAGAAAGGGAGCATGCTTATATCAACAAAAAATGCGGGATATATGGGCCTACTGACGTATCGCAACTCTAGTGCTGTCTCTTGATAGTCTAATAAGGAAGCAGGAAAATTCGGGAAAAAATGGACGTGAAGAAGAGAGGACAGCCCCTAATAAAACTATTGATTCGTGTTTATGCAGCGCGAATATACAGACAAGAGGCAGAGAGACATACACGCCATGAGCGCTGACCATCAGCTGAAATTTTTATTCCCAGAAGGACGCAGATTCTTTGAGACTGGTGTTCGTTGCGAAATATTTTGGCTTAGAGGGTCTACCATCACACTTATCTGCATTTTGAATGCCTAAAATTGCAAAGATGTATGGCCCGTAGATTCTAATTATTCGTTTTAGAACTCCTTCTTGTGTTGCGTTCCTTGTTTATTGTGGTGTTGCACCTGTGACGTAAGAATATTGAACAATTTTATTGACCGGCTCTGTTCTCAAAGGTGAGGCTGTACAGTGACGAAGAGAAATAAGAGCTGGGAACAATTTTTTTCGACTTCCAGATTCTTTTTTATTGTTTCTGATAGTTCCTCTAGGTTTAACTACTGGTTCATATTTGGCAGGTTTTACACGTGCGCAACACGCCCCTTGCAAACCACATTTTAGCGTTGAAAATTCTAAAGAAGTATACGACAAGCATACTAACTGCCAGCTAATCTATGAGGGCCGATGAAGTGGCGAATGCGAAATCTTAAAAATATTGTTTGCAACTGCGCACTTTACGAAAAAATACGTTAATCGAGGACTTTAAGTATGCGAGGATTAGTCGAGAAAGCAGAGTTTCTTTAGGCTTTCACCTGATGCATACATATGGTCTGGTGACTTCCCTATCAAAATTTTCAGAACCGCTGCAGAAAATCACAATGCCGCTGGTACTGGTGTATACTAACAGCCTATGCTTGGAATATTTGTCTGCTTTTTGGCTGAATTAGCCGTATTAATTTTGGGTACATGGAAGCATAGGAAAAACCTGCTGCCAGTTCGATGCTGAGATCATTACACTGGACGGATATTGGGACAAGCCTAGCGTTGCTAGGAGAGACGCGTACTTGGGTTTAAAACTACAGAAGAAGGTTTTTTTTAGGTTAATTGTTAGTAGGGAGTTCATCGCCGCGAGGTGTCTGTCACCATTTTCAATTTTTTTTTTGTCAGACACAATCCCAGGTGCAGAATGACAGCTGTTAAACATATCGGTGCCTTACACTAAGGTAGTGGCCAGTAGTGCATGAGGTTGTATGTTTATGTTCTCATCATGTTTCTTTATGCTAGGCTACTGCAGCGACCGGCTTGTCGGCATGTCCGTACTACCAGCGATGAGCAAGGTGCAGACTACCAGTGTGCACAACGAGCTAGCCTCTTTCAGGTGTCAGTGTAACTGCTGTCAGTGTGTTTTTAAATGTACAACTGTGCTCATTATCTTCACTTTACGGTTCTTCTCCGTAATATGCATTAGACATGTCAGTGTCAGCGATCCTGACGAATTGATGTTCTTAATACCGCTTTTTCTTGTTAAGCATCTGCCGACACCTTCCTTCAGCGCATAAATTATATTTGCCACTGGCCCGGAGAGTGAGCAACGCATTCTGTGATCAACCCATTTGATATTTTTGCCGCTTCTTTGCGCTTCTATGCAAGTCCGGGAGCTTAGGTCTCATGTATTTGAATAGTTTTTAAACCATGTCATGACAGATACGCTTACTGAAGGTTTATTACAGCTTTATATAACTCAGTTTTTAATGCAGTATTCGTGCTACGTAGTTATGACTGAGGGTTAGTTCGCTTCTGAACATTTTTAGCACATCTAAGCCGTAACGCTGGCCTATATGTTTCAACACTACGCAAAACAGCGACACATGGAATGACAGGAAATTTTAGCAATTCATCTAAACTGAAATGATCTCTATGAGAGGTCTAAGCTGTTTTCCAGACACCTAGTCTCGTGCATCCTTTTCTTGCGTCGCAAATTTATTTCAGAAAAGAACTGTGCTTGAGCTACACCTTAATTACGACATAAAGGACTTGCAGAGCAAAGCTAGCACAGCTGTCCTAAACAAACCGTTGTTTAATTTATGTCTATATAAGTCTTTAGAGATTAATTTTTTTCTTGTTAAACACGAACTACACGAAACACTAACTGGCGATGAATGGCGCGCTTTTCAATTTCGAAATGTTTGATCAATTCGATAGACGGTGTTGTTCTGATTCCGTGTCTGCGCTTCTCTCAAACATTTAAGCGAGTGAGCGTAAGTTGTTCCTCCCCTGTCTTAGTTTTCTTTGCTCACGCACGATGATTTCGTTAAATGGTTGGTCACGTTTGGTTTATTTATTTATTTATTGATACTGTCAGCCGTAGGCCGTTACAGGGTGAAAACAGATACATATGTAAGTTATGTCACACAGCCACAAGTATGAACAGTGCACAATTCAAAATAGTCAAATTGAAAACGACAGTCATCGCAACACAGCTGTCCTGCACTGCAGATACAGACCTAAAGCACAAACGCTAGCGGGTAAATATTTTAGCTTACAACCATAAAATAGCAGTAGGGAAACAAAACGTATGAAAAGAAAAACAAAATTACAAGGATGTCTATTCAGGTAAGTGACGGTACAAGCAATTTTCAAATTGGGGGAGATTGTCTATTTGCAGAAAGGTCTGAGGCAGGGAATTCCACTCTGTTATTGTTCTGGGGAAAAAGGAGTATTTAAAACAATTAATACGGGCCATCATGGGTGTAATCTGGTAACTGTGGGAGCTTCTTACAGGGCGACACGAACGCTGTTGCAAATAGCAGCTTGTGTTTAAGTTGAAGTGATTATTGCGCAAAAGATAAAGAAATTTTAGCCTGGCGATCTTCCTTCGTTTCGACAGTGAAGGAAGTTGTAATTCTTGCAGCATGTCAGTCACGGAATCAGTATATCTATAATTTGACAGAATGAACCTGGCGGCCCTTCTTTGAACTTTTTCAATCTTATACGTTTGATTTGACTGATACGGATCCCATATGACGCTTGCATATTCCAGTGTCGGACGTACCAGCGCGAGATAGGCAGTTAGTTTTGCTTTTGTGGATGCAAGTTTCAGTTTTCTTCTAAGGTACCACAACTTAGTTTCAGCTTTTGAACATATGTTGTCAATATGTAAATTCCAACTTAGATTAGATGATATAGTGACACCTAAATACTTAAAGGAGTTGACACATGTTATATTCCGCCCATCTATTTCATAACCAAATGAAAAAATATTTTTGGTTTTGTTTGTCAGTGTAATATATGATGTTTTCGTATAATTAATTTTCATTCTAGAAGCTGCGCACCATTGATTAATGGAGTTCAACGCCAAATTTAATGTGAGCTGGTCTTCTGGCTTTGATATGATTGAGTATATTAAACAGTCATCCGCAAATAGACTTTAAAGGAGCCATTATTTCTCTGCATGTGCCATCGACGCATCCTACGACGTCTGTGATGCTGTCGCGAAGAAGGGAACGTTCCTTAACATAAACAAGGTCGGCTGCAGTCTCAGGAAAAGCGAGCCAATCCTTCTGAACAGCTCATCGGAGACGTCCATTACACAGAGACTCACGGTGTTAAGGTGAAGTCCAAGTGACTGCCTGAGCCAATACTTCCCTGCGAAATCTCGGTGCTCTAGATTAGGAAGGCAGATAGCATTTCATTTTCGACTCCCGTCGTCCCATTACCAGCGCACCTACGTTTTCGAAAGGCGAAAATACCGCCTGAACCTTTTGCCGATTGTCAAAAAACAGCTCGAGTCGGTCATTTGGCATCGCTCGAAGCGACGGCTGAAGCTACTTATGCTGACATCGCCATCACAGTTCCTTGCTTAATTGAAGGGTTCTCATCGTGCACGAATTTGGCCCGAGTTCGCCTGTCGATCAAAAGCATATTAGAACTCCTCAGGGGTAGCATGCAATTCTTATGCGCATACACGCCACGATTAGGCCGTGCCCAACGTACATGCCGGCTGCTGCAAAACCGTTCTAACAAATTCCAACCATCTTGACCGTCTAAATATAACAGTTTCAGGGTCGTCCACGTCTAGCTTGAACACTCTAGCGGCAGGGCTACGCTGATCTGCGTGCCAGTGTCTCCGCTTCATATGTGCAACAAAGCCAAGTGGCAGGCAACGAGAAGCATCAGTTCTAGGTCCCTATACGCCTGCTGGACTTAGCTTCGATCTGTGGACAAGTCGGATGCACTGGCCATCCGAAGAGCGCAGCCACACCTCTCGCGTGTTCAACTTAGGAGTGGACGATCCTGTACATACAACGGACGTTGTCTTTGATCAATATAGGCATCAGTGTCGAAAACACACAACGCGTCCACGGTCCTTAGTTTCTTATCTCTGACTGCGATGGCATAAAAACACTATAATCTGCATTGAAACCCCGTAGGGCAAAAAAAAAAAAAAACTGTCGGCCCATCGCTGCAGCTGCTTGCAAGGTATTAGAGATGGATGAGCCCGATGACGAAGCGGCGTTATGGAGCATGCGCCATTACCTAAAAGCAACATACTCCTCGAAGATAAATGCAACAGAAACTAACAGCAACGTATCACAGAGCTTTGTCTTTTGGTATAGCTTTGCTGTGATCGAAAGAAGCGGAAGGGTTGGCGACAAAATTCACCGCGTGCACACTGTTCGCGTTACATTGTGAATAGAAAGATAATGCTCGGAAGACTAGACACGGCCTCTGACGCGCCCGAAAAAGGCGTGGAAAACGGCTTCCGACGAGTTTGTAAATAGAAAACGGGAAAGGCACAATATAACGACTTTCACTATTTCGTTCATAACACTAAGCGGCACTGACGTTTTGCATTGCGCAGTCTGGTGTGTTTGACATGTGGAGACGGCGCGCGTTGACATTAGTGGCTTTACATGGACATTTGATTGCCTGCTGAGTTTACGCGTTTCGCGCTACCTTTGTTAACTAACTGCCGTCCCGCAAACTCGCGGACGACTCGGGTGAGCGCAGAACAGGGGAATCCTGCGTAGCTACCCGGAAGTTAAGATGTCTCAGTGGCGGCCTTTTTTCTTGTGACTTCCTACTTTACATTGCTAAGGTGCACAGTTGACGTGTCTCTTTACTTTTTGCCGTATTACAGGAATGGTTGTGAACAGAGCTGTCTCCACAGCTGGTGCTACGTTGAAAACAGCATTCAACATTACAGACCACCCGCCGCTGTGGCTCAATGGTTAGGGCGCTCGACTACTGATCCGGAGTTCCCGGGTTCGAACACGACCGCGCCGGCTGCGTTTTTATGGAGGAAAAACGCTAAGGCGCCGTGTGCTGTGCGATGTCAGCGCAAGTTAAAGATCCCCAGGTGGTTGAAATTATTCCGGAGCCCTCCGCTACGACACCTCTTTATTCCTTTCTTCTTTCACTCCCTCCTTTATCCCTTCCCTTACGGCGCAGTTCAGGTGTCCAACGATATATGAGACAGATATGCGCCATTTCCTTTCCCCAAAACAAATTATTATTATTATTATTATTATTATTATTATTATTATTATTATTATTATTATTATTATTATTATTATTATTATTATTATTATTATTATTATTATTATTATTATTATTATTATTATTATTACAGACCATGTACTAACGCACACGAACGAAGACAGAGGAATACGTGGGCAACACAAGTGCTCACTTCGAACTAAACTTTTATTGACACAAAATAAATTATATAAACGCCTTTCATCATGACGTCATCCAACTGGAAGAGCCGACATCAGGTGGCCGGACTTAGGAACAATGATTATTAGAAATACATTGAAATGTATGGTGCGTGGACTCATGATGCCCCGCTTTTCTTGTGAAGTCTGCTTCAGTTATCTACCCTTACATCCTGGCTCCTATGCATTGCTAGTATCCTCCGCGCTTCGAGCATGAGATTACAAGCCTTTTCATTCTTTATTTCACAGTCGTCACGACGCACAAGAAAGGTTCCCTTAGGCCACTGGGCATTTAAATACCACTACGCATTTAAAATTCAACCTCATTACTGTAAGGGTAATAGCGAACAGGAGAATGCATTCCGAGCTCCTCAGATTTGGTCTAGTAACTTCCACGTCACCGTAGGTACACCACCCTCTACAGAAGACCTCAATCATTTTTTTTTTGTTACGAATCGGTATTACAGATTATCTGCTTTATGAACGGTATTGTCCGGGAACCAAGATCTTCATATAAACGAGGCACGACTGTGCTTGCATTTAGATGCATTAAAGTAAGCATTGAGAAAGTTTCTCTCTTTCTACCGGAATTGGTGCGCTCTTTATCTGATGCAAAAAATTTTGCCCTCCAGTTAGGTTCCTAAATACTTCAGGAAGAGGCGTTGCTTTTTTTTATTACAATATTTAACGCATAAGGCAGCCCGCGATATCACCTACTGAGCGCACGCGGGAACGATGGTGTTCGTTAGCTACTAGTACAAAACTCGTTGAGTACGAGATCCAGGGCCTCAGTGAACTGCAGAATCCCTGCGCGAAGGCACCTCTTCCTGTTCACAGTGCTTCCTGTAAGCGATAAGAGTGGCATAAATCTGAGCGTTCGACGGCTTCAGCCTCCCGCTTATCCAGATGGATGACCAGCGTCCAGAACGCTCTATTTCTGTTACGAGGCTGCCAAGATTGATGCTGACGCAAGAAGCGCGAAGACGAGCAGCCAGGAAGAACGATATCCTTTCTTTATTTATTCATCCTGAGCAGTGGGTTAGGCAGCAGTGGCTCAGTTGAGCTTCCGCGCACTGTGTCCACAATTCACTTTATGAGGTATACTGTTTCCACGGGCGCTAGATGTTCTTGTCTGCACTAAAACACATGCATTTATTCGCTGTCCTTTTACCCAGCTACCGTAGGTTTAGTTCAATAGCCGCTTCTTTCAGTAAGATGTCAATTTCATAAATTTGTTCTAAAAAAAATAAAACTTTTCCATCTTTTTTCATGTCTAGATCAGTGTCACCTAGTCTTCTTCGATCACAGTTATGAGCAAAATAATAACACAGTCTTTTAGTGATAAATCACAGGAAGACGAGAGCCAAGGGGTACCTCTTTGCTTAAATCGCTGTCAGCTTTTGGCGTTGTTTTGTATGAGGGCCTAAAATTTTCTTTATAACTCATTTCGTACTTTAACGATTTCTTTCCTTGCTACGAGCTGCAGTTTAACAGGACGTGTTGAGGATACGCAGGCCACCTTTTCATTTCGTAGCTGCTACTATAAGAGCGATATAAGCCATCCACCTGCAGAACTTAATCTTAGGAAAAGAGTAGTAGTAAGTGGTTTTTTATTAAAATAATAATAAAAATGAAGGAAAAGATTTTTGCTAGCCCCGCCATCTGCCATCGATACTGAAGCACCTGAGCTGGGGCAGCGGAAATAAAGGACAGCAGGCAGAATGGAGAAATGAAATGAAAGAGGTGAGGGGACAGGAAGAGAGGATAGGGGGAGAAGTAATATGTACAAACTATTTACAGGCATTCTCACTTTTTCGCCCTGTCGGCAAAGGTGGGGGCGTAGCTGCTTTCATAAAAAACTCTTGGTCAGTCTTTGAAGTAACTTTACCTTTCGACCATGCTGAAACTATCACACTCCGCCTATATAATCCCCAATTTTAGCTTATCGTGCTCTCGGCATATCGCCCACCTAGTGGCAACAGGCGTCTTTTTCTGGACGAGCTCGACTCTGCGTTATCTCATCTCTAGGAACGGATGAATGTGTTTGCGTCACAGGTGACGTCAACATAAATAAGCTATGCCCGACAGTAGAAATAGTTGCTGATTATCTAGATACGCTACCAAAACAGGAATCGAAACTACTATTCATGCGGCAACTCGTGAAGAATTCTTGTCTTATCGCCTTGTTGCATCCTGCATTGATCATGTAAATGTTCGTGCGTATAACCTGAAAGTCAAATCCGCCATTGCACAGGTCAAGGCATCTGACCATTACGTCGTCTGCTGTTCACAGGAACAGACTACGCATGTCCTTTTGCCAAAACCTCTTAACCCTATTACACAAGTTAGTATAACTGATCCAAGGCTTTTTGACAAACTAGTCAAAGAAACCAATTGGAATAGTTGTCTAATCACGGCGTCACCGGAAAATGTGTACCTCGAATTCGTAGCTCTCCTTGCTTTTTAGGTACGCGGCAACACGTGTTGTCAAAATCAGGCAAAGTAATCTGAGCCAGAAGTGGATGACCAGCAAAATCTTAGCATCTATAAAGGAAAAAGATTTGCTGTGGACTAAGGCCAAATGCTCGCCAAATAGCAGTGACTTGCGCCTGTAATATAAATACGCTAGAAACAAGGTAAATGCAATGATTAGACTGGCTAAACGCATTCATGTTAGAAAAAAAATTTCAAGAAGCACAGCATGACATTACGAAAACTTGGTCTCTCATCAACAGTCTTAAAGGGGGCAATGTTTCTGCTCCTAAACAAAGCCTTTCATTGTATTTTTTTGCAGATGATATCACTGTGGCAAACCTATTTCATCAGTTTTTTTTTCAAGCATTTCGGGATCAATACCGCAGCGAGCACTTGGGAGGGAGGAAAAGACTTCAATAATGGGTTTAAAGACAAGAATGTTTGGGTTTGGGTTTATAGGGGTTTAACGTCCCAAAGCGACTGAGGCTGTGAGGGACGCTGTAGTAAAGGGCTCTGGAACTTTTGACCACCTGGGATTCTTTAACGTGCATTAATATCGCACAGTACACGGGCCTCTAGAATTCAGAATTTGAAGATTGTTTTTTGGGGAAAGGAAATGGCGCAGTATCTGTCCCACATGTCGCCGGGCACCTGAACCGCGCCGCAAGGGAAGAGGTAATTAAAGGAGGGACTAAGAGAAGAAAGGAGGAAAGAGGTCCCGTAGTGGAGAGCTACGGAATAATTTCGACCACCTGGGGATCTTTAACGTGCTCTGACATCGCACAGCACACGGGCGCCTTTGCGTTTCTAGAATTTCGCCTCGATCGAAATTCGACCGCCGCGGCGGGGATAGAACCCGCGTCTTTCGGGTCAGCAGCCGAGCGCCATAACCACTGAGACACCGCGGCGGCTTACAAGAATGTAATAGGAGGTAGAGCCTATTCACGATGTGTAAAATGAACAAGACGTGATCGCAGCCGAGTACCAAAATGACAACGAATATGGTTAACATAATTTTGCTTTGACATAATACACAAAGCTATCTGGAACAGCTTTATTGGTAGCGCAAGTAAAAACGCAGGCATTAAGTAAAAATTTTGTTTTCTTTGTGCTGTGGGAGTGTTAAATGTTGGTCTAGTTGCGACTGTAGTTGGGACATACTCGTAGACAACAACACAATGGCTCTAGGCGAAAGAAGATACACAGATGCCCAGCGCTGTGTTCGTTGTCTCCGCTCTTTCTTTTGTGTGTCTTGTTTGGCCTAGAGCCGTTGCGCTGCTAGTCTACGAATATGTCTCATTGTGCTGTCTTCACCTCGTCATATCAGCGTCACCCTGACAGTGACTAAGTTTGCGTTCAACACGTCTAACACAAAAAAAAAAGGATTTTCGAAACAATCCACCCACATTGCATGCGTCTCGGCGTGGCAGAAGAAAGGAAGACTGAAGCGTGTGACGTAGTGATGGCTGGCGACATAAATTAGAACTGAGCACTCGTAGGACCTCGAGGAGGGTATGAAAAATTGCACGATTTGCAGCGCCTTTCGATGCTGCCGCGAACTACTTTTCCCGACACCGATATCAGGTTTTATGCGCCTGCATTTATTTTATAGAGAGCGGACGATAGTACCAACAACGCGCCCCCGTTAACTAGCACAATAGGAAGCCTTACCACAGCCGCAGATTGGTGACAAGTAAATGAAAGCTTCAAGGAGAACAAAACGTTATTTTCTTTATATGCTACTTTATGCATAGTACTGAAAATCGGCTGTCTGCTCTATCTTCATGAAATATGTGCTGCTCGTGAGATACGCCGAGTTGAAACAGATTAATTATAAATCATGGGGACGTCGTACATCACAGCTGCATGACGGCGATTATTTTAGTACAGTTGGAGCACACTTTCTGCTTTTGAAATGGGATGACAAGTTATCAAAAATATTTTCGTCTTTATTTTTCTTCTCAAACAGCAACAAAAAAACGTTGTAATTTTTTCTTTGCTCTTCGTTATTGTTTTCTTTGTACTGCTCAAGCTGTCACGCTTTATTCAAGCAAGCTTAGGTAAAAAGAAAATTATATTTGCTACAAAAAACCCACAATAACCTAGCATGCTTAAACGGCAAACATTTGGGGGCGCAAATCTCTTAATAAGAAAAACCGGGGTCTCGTTATTTCTCCTTCCTTTTCAATTTCACAAGTGCGCATTAACTAGGTTTTATTTTGAAGTTTGTTTCACACTACTTCCGCATCTTACACCGAGGATTTTGCGGCAGCTTTGAGGCCTTTCATACAACACCAAGGCAAATGTCCCATACTCAGCGGTGAGGCCCACGCTGCATAAAAAAAAATCGGAATAAAGAGTGTTCTAGAAACTCACATAAAGCCGTGCCATAGTCGTCTGGTGGATCCTGCATTGAAGCCTCCTTTCCAGATTAGGTGTAGAGAATGGGACAGGTACTTCGACCCACATCTGCTATTTCCCTAAGAGTTTTGAATGCAGGCCAGTGTATAAATGGCGCTGTAGGCGTTGAAAAAGAAAGTGCAGACTTAAGGTCGAGTAGCACAGGGCAAGTGATTTTATTTTATCCGATATTCTACCGTCTTCCGGTTTGAATCTCCCTCCTGCCGCTACCGCCTGCATCAAGATATATCCGCAGTGCTCGCGTCTATCCGCAGAGTTTCACGCCGGCATTGAACTTTGCTTTCAGGCATATGAGAAGGATGTTGCTGGCACAACACAGACTTGATATTTATCTTATATCGAAAAACACACCGCCCGCTTCTGCAACTACCACTTGAAACTAAGCTATTAATGTACAAATCCGTAATTCGTATTCTCCGCATTCTGTCCACATATTTTGGATTATTGGGGCTATTTTTTTATGATGGAACCCTAAGAGCTCCCATTCTGTTTATTTTGCAAGTTCAACTTCACGTGCTCATTAAGTAGTGACTTAGAAATGTTGGAGTTTTTCACTTGCCTCAAGTACATTTACGACAAATAACTAGAGAAACGCCTTGGAGTTAAGAACGAAATAGTAAAAAGAAAACAAATGATAGATATTAATAATAAATCGCCTTAAATGCACTGAATGCGGAAAAAACCGTATGTTTATCAGGCACACTTAATAGAGTGGATATCTGTCTAGCAGAATGCGGCGTTCCGTTATGTTTTCCTGTCTTATGTTACGGTTCACCTTTAGCCGAAATCGCGTATTCTTTTTGATTCTAGGATTAGAATGCAACTGATGGTGGGAGAAAAAGAGAGAGAGAGAGAGAGAAAGAAAGAATGAATAGAAAGAAGAAAGGAAGGAAGGAAAGAAAGAGACAAAGAAAGAACGAATAGAAAGAAGAAAGGAAGGTAAGAAAGAAAGAAAGAAAGAACGAAATTAAGAAAGAAAGAAAGAAAGAAGAAAGAAAGAAAGAAAGAAAGAAAGGAAAGGAACACACCTTTTCTTCGCATAATAGCCCTGAAAGTAAGAGTAACGGAAATTCTAAGAATCTGCTGTATATTATATCTTCACACATGCTTCTTTCCCTAAAAATTTTATGCAATTCTTAATTTTTTTTTCTCCTTATTTGTGATACCACTACAATTACGGTAAGTACTTCAGGGACCAGCAATATTATAGTTTCGTTGTCTTTCAAACCGCACCCTGTTAAAATACTAAACCGAAACAATGCGTCATCGCAACACAGTTAAGCGACTATTACTCGTTATTGCAGTCTGTTTGAAGCTGAGGCAAAATGAAACATAAATCGAGCGGACTTCACTACTGCCAAAGTAAGTATAGTTATGGTCAAACGTTTTAGGGGAATCCCCCAAGGTGGAGTAGATTTGTAATAAGGAAGTAATTACTCATTGGCATGGTGGATGCCAATGAGTTATTACTTCCTTTTAAGTATAAATTTTACAATAATTAGTTGTTAGGCTCGGACATACAATGTTGTTGTTTCTATTTATGTGATGAATTAGGCCTCGGAGCCCGCTCAGAATTCATGGAATGAACACTGCGACGTACGAAGGCAGCAAAGAAGTATTATTGCCTATCGAGTCACGTAGGCTGGCTAACGAAAGGGAACTAAGCCTGCATTTACGGAGTATTCGCAGTGACACGAGTGGCACGACAATGGGCAGAGCGGAGGCGAGACGAGACAGACGGATGGCAGCAGAGACATTGAAAGCAGAAGGCGCAAAAGCTACACTGCCAGCCGAATCAACAACGAAAAAGAACGCATAAACAAGCCAAAGATAGCCGCGAAGGAAGCCAATTCTCGCCTGGCAACGTTGTCTTGAAATGAAAGGCGCAAACAAAAAAAAATTCCTGCGAAAGAAAGGTATTGGTCATGAGAATGGAGCTTTTGTACAGTCGAGCGTTGAAATCTCCCTGTCGAGGAGGATTTCGCCTTTTTCAGCGCCTGCTCCCAGGCTCAGAAGAGACGAAGAGTTTTCGACGGTGAAGCAACGTTGTTTTTTTGTTGTATATTCAGGGTTCGGCGAGTCTCTCGAGTGACGGGGTCTCGTTTCAGCTGGCTCTTGTTTTCAGCGCGCATACCGAGGTCGCCTGCGAAGTCGTCGAAGCCATGATATATATCTGACGCGGCACTGTGCGATGCTTCCCCCGGGAATAGCTGCTCCGTTCGTCGTCATTCCTGCAGATGTTTTTGGTACCTTGTTTTCACTTTTGGGCGCGAATTTTTTTTTATCACCACTACTACGCCATTGGAATGAACGGTGCATCTGCTCTGATTCAGTCCTTCCATGGTCAGTAGCTTGAGCGACTTGATTGACTTAAAAACATTTTTAGTCGTTTGCTGTAACTCTCGCCCAGTAATCGTAATTGCAAGGTATTATCAACTGCACTTACTGTTTCCACTGGGTGTGCTGTTAGCGCTTTAGTTTTGGTTACTCAACAACGCATTGCCTGCAACGCAATTAATTACCCTTACAAAAACTTCTTTAGACAGGACTGTCCATAGACTTCTGTCTATAAAGTCTATAGACTCTCTATAGATGAACCCAGAGAGCAGTCTATAGGCATTACAAATATTATAGACACTCTGTAGACAATTTATAAGATTTATGGTCATACCCTTTTAGTAGACTTGTCTACAGACAGTCTGTAGACTATAAGTAGAAAAAGTAAATATCTATTGGAAGGCAATAGAGTCTATAAGAAGTTCATAGACTGTCTATAGACCATTTTTATAGGACACAACACTACACCTAGGTAAATCTAGGTAACTAGGTAATACTTGAATTAGCAAAAGGACTGGCCCCGCCGCGGTGGCTCAGTGGTTAGGGCGCTCGACTACTGATCCGGAGCTCCCGGGTTCGAACCCGAGCGCGGCGGCTGCGTTTTTATGGAGGAAAAACGCTAAGGCGCCCGTGTGCTGTGCGATGTAAGTGCACGTTAAAGATCCCCAGGTGGTCGAAATTATTCCGGAGCCCTCCACTACGGCACCTCTTCTTCCTTTCTTCTTTCACTCCCTCCTTTATCTCTTCCCTTACGGCGCGGTTTAGGTGTCCAACGATATATGAGACAGATACTGCGCCATTTCCTTTCCCCCCAAAAAAACCAATTAAAATGACTGCGCAGGGTTGTGATTATTCTAGAAAGCCAGAAGAAGATCCGCAGATTTTAATAAAACCTTGCGAATAGTACAGACAATAAAGGGAAAGATCTGCGACGCCAACTGTATTAGTGAAAGTATTGCAACATAACCAATAAGGCGAGAATCCTGGCACCAATTCCAAAAAGCTAGAAATTAGTACCGGAAGAGTCGAAGCTCCATACCAGGGGAGCTGCGTGACGATCAAGCGAACGGCGATGCCCATAAATCATGCTTACCTTCGCGGGTTGAATAATAAAGGCGTTTTCGCGAGAGTTTCTGCAGGAAGCCTCTCACACGATATATAATACTCAGCTGCGCATTCAGTGCAGCGGTTAAGTGCGTCGTTAGCGGGCGCCATGCAACACTGGGAAAACTGTGTGCATGACTGAAGCGTTGATACCCTTCGAGTTGAAAGAGGTGAGAGGATTCTCATTACACTAATTACCCTGGTCTGCAGCAAAGTCTCTGGCGCTACTAATTGGATGCCGCTGTCAGGCATGTTTCCGTTTCTGTATTCTATTTCAGATTAAGTCTGTAGTCGGCATATTGTATTTCGTTAGCTCGGATGTAAAGGCGTCAAGAAAGGAAACTACTCTCATCCCCAAGTTTACCGAGTTCAGCTACAAATTCTTGATTAAATTTGCGTAGATTAGCCTGCAACTGCTTCGAGGCTACAAGGAGGTGTAGCAATAGATGCCTAACTGTTAAACCAGGGCCGAAATATTCACTGCAGAGGCCCCCAAGGATGCACTGCCATACTTTAATTAAAATATTTTCTTTGTACAGGGTCTCTATATCCTCAATAACGGCGTAAACCTTAAGAAAGACTTGTGAGTTCGATAATTTAAATGCCGCTTTTTATAACGCAATTCTGGAGCAGGGCATCAGACACCTTATCAGAGAAACCTATTATTTCTTATTTTTAGTATTCTTTAAAGACATTTTACAGAACAACGCATGGAATGACCTATACACCCTTTGTTTTTTTATAGCGCTAGGTATTAAAAAAAAGGGGGGGGGGTGAGAAAAGGCGCGGAAAGGGGTGATTTTTCATGACAAACTGCGTCGGTGTAGACGCTCGTAAATGAAAACAGTCGCGTACATGTTCTGACAAAAATCAGTGATGCGAAGAGAGGCCTGTTTCATGAGGGATATTTCGGCCGCTGATGAATCGCTTTAAAAATGTGGTAGCTGCGATCGTGAGACACACGAAGGGACGTGCGCTGATGTGGCGGAGATGAGCTTTCTTTGCCCCCTCTTAAACGTGAAAAGGCGCGAAATCTGGCAGTTCTGTATGTTTTCTTTCAGCAAAGATGGAGCGGCATAATTATAAGCAGCGGAAGTGCGGTTCATTTTTTCCCCAGAACCTGAACTCTCATTTTCTTTTACCTAGGAAGCTCTCTGGTTCTGAAAATCATTTATTCTGCCCTCGTATATGTAGCTCTAAGATCGTGTATCGATCTTCATCTCATCGTGTCTCTCCTCCTCATTGTGTTGAAAATCCTGCACGCTGGGGGAGGGTATACCCAGCGTGCCCGCATCTCCATCTTTCCGGGGATAGTCGGGGTTCTAACAGCGGCCTCTTCAACCTTCACTACCATGAATGGGCCTCCCAATCTTCTCTTCTTCTATCTTCTTCTATCTTCTCACGAGATGGCCCGAATGGGACCGGCCTAAAGATGGCTCACTTCGATAGGGGGAGGTGGGGGGGGGGGGGGGGGGGGGGGCTCGTAGCTCAACCACTCAGGAGCGTCCAGTAGTTACGTGGTGAAAGGCTGAGTTGCACGTGGTGGGAAGGCTTCATGCGTGCGGTGACGTCATAGGCTTGGTCAGGTGATCGGCGCCGATCACGCGCAGCCACGTGACGTTACGCGGCCGTGATGTGACGCGGCAGCGAGGCATGACCACATGATTTCACGTAACCGCAGACACGTAGGTTATGTGACGGTGAAGTAACGTCATGCGACTACGACATGGTCACGTGATCTGCTGAACCACTATGCGACGACGCTAAAGCCAGAAATAGGCACTCTACAGCAGCGCGGTAAAAAAAATTGAAAGTTTTATAAGACAACCGTGGCCCTTGGGTGTGAAAAACAAATTGGTATGTGGAGTGGACATGCTGCTGCTAATATGGACATGTGAATGACTAAAGCCAAACTTTTTTAAATCTACGCTTGTAGCCACCAGCTGTGCTTAAGTATTTTCAAGTTTGTTTTACAGTAGGCTTTCTGCTGTGAGTGTGATGCAATTTCTTCTTTGTTTTTGCCAGCAAAGACGACACACTCACTTCAGAACACTGCGCTAAATGTGCCCACATGACAGCCGCAGTTCTGACAAAGAAATGCATTTGTTAAAGTTTCGGGAACACGGATAAAGGACGAATGAACTAACCGGACGCAAAGCCGCGGTGTATGGTGTCAGTTATAGTATCACGGCTTTCTGAAACGAATACTAAAAACCTGCGCTCGTCACAGCTGATTGTTTGTGGCGCTAAACACGCAAGGCTTCCGAGCGACTGTCATTTATGTCTGTGAAGTGTATGGACAGCACATGCTGGCAGCGAGCAGCCGCTACACCTAAAAAGTCTTGCTGAGGACTGGAGGGGTGAAGTCGAACGCGCCGAAGCCTTTTAGAAGGGCCGTGGGGAGCGTCTGGCGAGCTCAGGCCAAAGGAGGGGTACGACAACGGAGCTGCTGACAGCCGGGCGTAGACCGTGACGCTCGCGTTCCCCAAACAGGAAAAGCGGTGACGCGCGCGTGCGACAGGTTGTGGGCGCCTGGAGATCGGAAAGGGCCCCGCATGCCACTGGTATGTGTGCGTAATAGTGGAGCCGGGCTCATCCTTTCAAGATGCTAAGCCTCTTAACAGCTTTGGAGCGGAGGCCGCCTATCTCCTCCTCATCCAGGTTAAGGATGGTTGCGTGGGTTTTAACCTTTGTCATCTGAACTCCTTAGCTCATCTGAGGTGAGCAGGTTATTAGTATGCGCCGTAAGTTGTGCGCGACGGGTTTCAAGCAGGAATGTCAGTGGCCAATAAGACGCGAAGAAATAAGTGAATAACGTGCTCTGCCAGTTTCGGAGTCGGAAGGCAGGTTCCAAAAGCCCTATCTGCTCCATAGTAATGACCTTCGAATCTGTTATTTTCTAGATGCTTGGCTATTGCACGACGGGCTATCAGGAATGTCGAAGTAGTAAGTACTCGCTTGCGCATGGTACGTGCGATATAATTGAGAAATTAGGGATTTGAAGACGCTTGCTGCAGCTTTAATAATAATAATAATAATTGGTTTTGGGGGAAATGAAATGGCGCACTATCTGTCTTGTATATCGTTGGACACCTGAACCACGCCGTAAGGGAACGGGTAAAGAAGGGAGTGAAAGAAGAAAGAGCTGCCGTAGTGGAGAGCTTCGGAATAATTTCGACCACCTGGGGTTCTTTAACGTGCACTGACATCGCACAGCACACGGGCGCCTTAGCGTTTTTCCTCCATAAAAACGCAGCCGCCACGGTCGGGTTCGAACCCGGGAACTCCGGATCAGTAGCCGAGCGCCCTAACCACTGAGCCACCGCGGCGGGTTGCTGCAGCTTTCAAAATGCGATTTCACTTGAGTGAGGGACAGAGTCTACAATGTAGTTGTTTCCACCATTGTCACCATTTAGCCGAAAGAACATCTATGGTCGCCCTCGGCCATGCACGGCGAAGCGTATTTTATTTTTTCTACTGTGTGTCCAAGCTTCCCCGTGGCAGCCAATCGAATAAATAGCCGCGAACGCAAGACGGAAGCATCAGATCTCATTATTCGGCCACAAGCACGACAGCGGATACGGGTTGGAAAGCACCCTCAAATAATGGGAGCTTGCCAATAAGCCTAGTGTGCGTGGCTCGTACAAAGGGGACGGAGCTTTATCTAGACACTATTGTTTTCCGCGTGAGTGCAACCTATTTTCTTTCCCCATTTCCTTAGCATGACCAGCGTTGCGCGGGAATAAAACCGACGCCTCTTTCCTATCTTTCAAGAGGTACGGGACATAATGCCACCTGGTGCCCCGTGCGAGCACACTCCGAAATTAGAGGAAGAGAGAACGCTTCCTCTCGAGGGCGTCCTTCGGCGCCGGACGTGCCCCGAGGTCTTCATTAAAACAACCCTTTGTGCTCAAAGCACGGGCGCATGCTAGAAGCACAGCAGCGCATCAGGGGATGCACTGCCTAGCGTACACGGTTCACGTTCCACGCTTCGAAGCAGTGCACACTATGCCCTCGGTACGTGGGCTCTGCGCACTCCTTGCATTCATTATTCCATCAAGGAAATGAGAGAGGGAAAGTGGAGCTAACATGGCGCCGTGCATAACGAGCGAGTGCTAGACACCAAAGTGAGACAAGACCTGCGACCAGTATACTTAGTTATGCGTGGGAGGAAAGTAAAGGGCAAGGCGAGCAACGCAGGGCCGACGGCAGAGGGCGCAGCGGGGCAAAGAAGTAAAGCGCAATACGCCGAAGTCACGAACGCTTTGAAACATGAACGCTTCCGTGGACTGCATTAGGCGCCTTGCATATTGACTTTAGCTGCCTGCGTGAACCAGCCTGTTACGAATGGAGATAGATCATAAGCGTTGCCTTGTCTGCCAGGAGGGGGAACGTGAAGCCCCTCCTCTCTTTTTTTTAGCATTAGGGAGTTTTAGAATATGGGACGCTATCTATTACCCGCCGCGGTGGCTCAGTGGTTAGGGCGCTCGGCTACTGATCCGGAGTTCCCGGGTTCGAACCCGACCGCGGCGGCTGCGTTTTTATGGAGGCAAAACGCTAAGGCGCCCGTGTGCTGTGCGATGTCAGCGCACGTTAAAGATCCCCAGGTGGTGGAAATTATTCCGGAGCCCTCCACTACGGCACCTCTTTCTTCCTTCCTTATTTCACTCCCTCCTTTATCTCTTTCCTTACGGCGCGGTTCAAGTGTCCAACGATATATGAGACAGATACCGCGCCATTTCCTTTCGCCAAAAAACCGATTAGAATTAGGCGCTATCTATCAGGGGGATAGAGGAATAGCGGGAGGCAAGTGCGTGTGCGCAGAACAATAACACTGCTCGGGTCATTGTCTTGCGCATGCGCACTGACGCCCAGCTATTCCCCTGTCCCCCTGACCGATAGGATGCCCCTATTTTCTAACTCCCTATTGTTTGCTTCCTCTTGGCGGCCATATCGTATTTTACTCTTTCAGTTGAACAATGAAGGTGGGCTGCTTTTACGGTGTTCAGCATCAGATTTACATTGATGTCAAGGGTCATGGCATGTGTAGATAATGAGTGTGCCGGGGTTCAGTCGCTCGCTGTCTGGCCACCCGTAGCTACTGAAGTGCGTGGCACTCGGATGAGCAGTATAATAAATAAAAATGTAATAAAAAGCAGCAAAAGGAGCCTTCCGTGACAGCTCGCAACAACGGGGTAAGACGAACGGCGGCAGTATGGGGAAGTTCGCACCTGTGAAGCTGAGACCGCAAGATATATTTCGTTTGAGCTGGGCACCGAATTAGCATTTCGCATTATAATGAATGTTTTCTCGATGGAAGCAGCTACAAATACTTCACCATTAAGTAAATTATATTCTGTTATTTTATTTCAGGAATTTAAATTTAGTTTCGTGTAAATGAAATGTTATCGTCAATTAAATCTTAACCCATTTCCCAGCTTTTTCGAATTGCTGGCGTAGTGTGAGAAAATGTTGCTGCTATAACAGAAGTTACTGTTCTCGCTTGTCTCGCCAGTTTTTTTAATTTTTTGTCACAATGCATTATTTTAAAGAAGCATTTAAACTAACGTGCTTTTTGAGGTCCACCGCATGCTTTCTAGCGGGTGCCTACTAGAGTTGTAGACGAAAGAATAACAAATTTGTTTTATTCCACAAGAAAAACGCGGTCGTGCGTTTTCTCCGTCTACGCTGGTACATTTAACTGAAAAAAAAAAAACTGCTTCTCCACTCGAGCAGGGCAATACTGGTGTTATCAGCTGCAAGGCAGGCAAGCGTCTGCTAACGCTTGCTTGGGCATGCGGCCGCGCGTTCGCTGGATTAGCTACGGCTCCGCTTCTTGTTGCTTGTTCCCCAGGAAGAGAATCTGACGCTCAATGCACATTTGTGGCAGAAAACTTGAAAGCAATGTTCAATGTATAAGAAAGATTTCGCGTTTAAGCACGCAATAAAATCGAGCAGTGCTGAAAAAAAATTAAAATGCCGGAGCCTAAGCAGCCTCTCGCACCCAGCGAAACGTCGCAAAGGTATGAACATATGTTGGTTGTTAAAAGAACCGCAACTACAACTATGCCTCGCCGAACTTAAGTTATAGTGTCCTCCCTTGGCAGCGCTTTCTGCTCTGCTTGCCCTTTCAGAACTTCCTTTAGCTATTTCAATAAACTACCATGAGTTTTTACGGGCAATATAGACCGGCGTGAAATCTTCCACTTTATTGCTACGGTCCATGCACCGGGACTCTGCCGCACTTTAATCATCTTTAGTCATGGCCTTAGTGCGAGCTATATAGCGAAGATGCAGAAGTGGCCGTTTTTACGAGTCCTGTGCATGGTGTAAAAATAAATTTCGTCTACGTACGCATTGCTCCTATTTCTAATTCTCTGAAGTTTAGAGAGAGGAGACACCAAATTTTAGTGCTGTTTTCACCTTTGAGGTAATGCGCAGCACACAAGAAAACGTGAACAGCGACGTGGACTGCGCCAACGAGAGGTAAATAACGTATAATTGATTTTTTTTTTCTCACGCTGTTTCAGTGTCGGTATCAATGGCGGCGCGACTGCTTGACATTACAGACGATTTGACATTATGCGAGGCATACAAAAATCGCATTTCAATCCCTGCTATTGAAAAAAAAAATTGGAAAACAGCTATTATATCGCAATATTTACATCGGTCACGCGATCACAAATTCATGTTACACCACGGCCATCGTTCGGCCTTGAAATCGATAACAGAACGACAAGAGAAAAAAAATTAAGTTTTAAATTATTCAGAAAGTACAGGTGAATCTACGTCGTGATTCATGTGCACAATTCCATTGCGCACCAATCCAAATAAAAGAATGCGCACCCAAAAACTTAATATCTCTAGACTTTCAAGCCTCTATTCACACTTTAATGTTATCGTATGCTAGCAAACAACTGAGGTCCGTTATCGCAGGTACTTGTTTTTTCGTTTTAATGACAAAATCAGGACATGTCTCGAATGCTTTCAGTTCATTTCTTGCCAGGTAGCTTGTCCTGTAAAGTGTTAAGCCGAAGTTAAAATGCGCTCAAAATTGTGTTTTTGCTTTATGAGATTCCTTTTAATTAACGACCATAAGCTGTACTTTTGGAAGAAAAATTTAGCGCTCTTAAAGATAACACTGTTTGCTTTGGGGAAACGAAATTGTCTTAGCTTCTGCCAGAAAGGAATGAAAACTTCGCTTTCTACCAAGAATACTTGCATGGCACAGGAGGATAAATAAGAAAGGAACGAGAATTTCAGAAAAGGTAGAAGCCAATGTAATTATCAGTCTAAGAAACATACTGTCACGTAGTGGGGATGGCATTGGAAGGAGCGATGAAGACGGACAAAAGGTCTTCTAAAAGAAAACTGTTTATTGGGCTGACTTGCGCCCACAATGGACTGAATCACTCGGCGGCGTCGAAACGACAAGCGTGCTCGGCGGTCGTCGAACAGAATGCCTGCCGCTCTTGGCAGTGCTCAATTTAAAGCTGGTAGCGAACTTTCAAGACAAAGCGTGCAAAGTTACTAGAACATTCTAGAATAACGTAGAATCAGCTCTTCCTGTCTGTGATCAATCGAGATAAATCTAGTCGCGTCTTGCGTCGCAAAGAAAGCGATAAAGTGGTGTGGCGGCAGATTTGAAGAACGAACAAACACTGCAAATATTCGCGGCAATATTCTATGTCATCAGTGTAGGCGCCCAAGAACAAAGCCTTAAGATCTGAGTTTCAGCAAAAAGGTGGTGGTGAACTAGATGAGCCAGAAAAGCTTTGTCTCACCATTCATTTATCATTTTCTAACCTTCTAACTATTCGTTTTTTTTTTCGGGACCAGTGAGGTTGATGGGGTGTAAGTAGGTCTTGAAGATGCAGAAAAGTCGATTGTTATGAATTCCTAGCTGGTACAAAGGCGCCGGCACGTCAGACACGTTTCTTGCTGGATGTGCTTAAGGACTCGTACTTGACCGTTTGTGCTGGACGTCCAGCAGGTCCCTTCTAAAACGGGCGATGGTGGCGACACGTCCAGCAGCATAAGGACCCTGCCAATATTCGAGTGTGGCTACCGTTATCTTTGCGCCTCCGTAAAGTGTGCTATGCCTATTCTGCAATTGATTGGACGCATGCACCTATCTTCAACGAAACGGAAACATTTTTTTTGCCACCGACATTTGTTCCTTACTAATAATAATAATTGGTTTTTGGGGAAAGGAAATGGCGCAGTATCTTTCTCATATATCGGCGGACACCTGAACCACGCCGTAAGAGAAGGGATAAAGGAGAGATTGAAAGAATAAAGGAAGAGAGATTTGCCGTAGTGGAGGGCTCCGGAATAATTTCGACCACCTGGGAATCTTTAACGTGCACTGACATCACACAGTACACGGGCGGCTTAGCGTCTTGCCTCCATAAAAACGCAGCCGCCGCAGTCGGGTTCGAACCCGGGAACTCCGAATCAGTAGCCTAGCGCCTTAACCACTGAGCCACCACGGCGGATGAAGCTGGAGACTTTTGAGGTGAGAGGAGCCATCATGGAAATCTGGTGTTCATGTTCGGTTACAGGTTGGCTTGATAAACGCAAAAGAAACTAAATACAAGTACGAGCTGATCTTACTATCAGAAGCTTTTTTCGCATCTTATACGTAGCCCTGAAAACACGCCGGGTTGGCGGCAAGTCTTGCGTGAGGCAGTTCAAACGAAGTGCCTCTTGCTAGGGTGTATAACTGCATCTGTACAGGTTCCTGAAGAAAACAAAACGGATTTAATGATCACTTCCGGCTTTGCAGGCATTCAGGCTATCTGTGTCCTTAACTATGATCATGCAGTAAAACAGGTTCTGAGAATCTGAACAGGCGTTCTTTATGCGCACTACGAATATTCCGGCTTCTTATGTCCTAACGCTGACCTCCATGTAGGACATTCAAACGATAAAAGTGTCATAAAATATGAAGTCGCGATATCGTTTTCTTCAGTCTAATGTAACTTAGTGTATGTATTAAAGTTTTGCCACGTGACCAGAACGAATTAAGTTTCCGCGTCTTAGTTCCGTACCGAACTTGAGTAAGGTGAATAACATTGCCAGAACCCGTATTTTAGTCGACCGAAGTATACTTGGAATGAAAATACATTTCAGGGATTTTCAGGCACTGTTGAGTTTTCCACGTGAGCAACACTGCGTGCTACAAAACACAACTTGATGTTGATGAATGTACTAAAAATTGCAGTTTGAATAAAACTGGCTTATTGATTCACTGGTTTAATAATTAATTTGGAAACTCATTGGCTGATAATTGTGTTTACGCGGCGTTTTAAGCAGTACTTTAAAATTTGCAGCGTTCTGCGCAGGATTGCTGCTTGTTAGCCAAAGTGAACGCTGCATGGTTTGAGGCTTATAGGGGGCCACAGAAATGTCGGGACCTTTAAAGCGGGAGAAAGCCGGATCTTTCACGTCTCAGCATTAGAGCGCAAACATTTAATGTTCGATGGAGGGTCACTCTGAGTGAACAAGAGTGCTAAGAGATTTCACACGCGATGGAAGATGCTGATATTTTTTTCCACGCACTGATATTTTTTCCCACCTGGCACGTAGACGTCTTGCGCAGCAGCGCAGCGCAAAACATTGCACTTTGGCGTGCGTTTTCATGTTGAGCTCCGAATGAAAGCTTTTGTCTGAGGCTTCTGCAGCCCTGCGAGTGGATGGCCGCATGATGATTTACGACTTGCTGTGGCAGAAGTTTCAAAACTGTCCGAATTCGGTTTTTCTTTTTCCATTTCAGCTTTTTCTCACCATTTTCCCACTTTCCTCAGCTTCGTAATGTCTGTTGTGCTTCCTAAGCCAAATGTTCACTGTAGTTCTCCGGAAATATGATATGTGTTATCTATAAAACCTTTTCTTGAAACTTTTTAACGTAATAATGTTTGAAAACCTCTGCGTCATCTACCTTTCTTTTGTGCGTCTGAATTTCATCACTGACTCTCTTGTTTAGTGGTGTCTCGTATCTCGGAGCATAAAAGGGAAATGGTTACTGCTACACTAAGATATTGCTGATTAGTCTGGGGCAATATAACCGTTACGAGCCTAACTAAAATACTAAACTTATAAGAGTGTGCTGTGCCCATAACTGCAAATGCTTGTTACGATGCGCTCACCAGGCCAGTTTTCAGGAAACTAAACCTAGTGCCACTACCTAATCTTTGTAATTCAGTGCTTGCCTCGTGCTATCAGACCTCGCTGAGAGGAAACGATGCTTATCTCAAAGAATTTGCAGCTCTGAAATTACGCCACTGCACCTGCAATGCGTGGAACGTAGTAAAGTGGCTGTTACCGCACGCAAAATCAAATTACGCTTGCATATGCCAGTGCACCTTACTGACTTTATTAAATTACGAACACCTTGCACATCTGTAAAAAAAAATGTACATCTTTTTATTTAGCGCTCAGTGTTTTTTTATATGACTTCTTTTTTTCTCAATATTGTACTCTTGTATTCCAGCTGAACTTGCCCTGTAACTGAATTTTTCTTCTTTTGATTTTGTTTAATTCCTTCCTTGCACTGTATTTTTTCTTGATATAGTCAGTTATTTCTTCTCTGCGCGAAGGGAAAATGTATTGGTACGGAGTTTGTTTTTGAAGACGTGTAGTTTTTTAGCCTTGTCGGTCTGTATGTGTAGGCTTACGTCCGGTGTTGTTCGCACCCATGAGTTGCGCACTAATGAAGTTTAACCTTTCAAGCTGAGGCGAAAAAGGCAAGGAAATGAACTACTTTGAGTTATTCCGGCGGTATTTATTGTGCGCAAACGTCCTGAGCCAATACTGTCATCCATCCTTCCTTCAGATTGCTATCAAAATATAAATATTTAGTTTCGGGTAAACTGCACACATCTGAAAGTGCCAATAAATTCTCTCAACTCACTTGCTACGTCGTAAGGTTTCAACTTGCAGGCTATCTCAAACTTATGGTACGTAAACGTACACCCCTCCTGTCCTGCCCATCACAGAGCAGGAATAGAAGCAAAAATCAGATTCATAGGATTTTCGCTATAAACATACATACATACATACATACATACATACATACATACATACATACATACATACATACATACATACATACATACATACATACATACATACATACATACATACATACATACATACATACATACATACATACATACATACATACATACATACATACATACATACATACATACATACATACATACAAACAAACAAACAAACAAACAAACAAACAAAATAAATACGAAAATACGCAAGAAGTTCATTTTTGTCGTCGAATTGCTTTCGCTGCAAGGCACGATGACAGGTTGCTACGCGGGCAGCAGAGCGGGATGGCGTCATAAAAACAACGCGAGCAAACACCAAAACAAAGAAGGCCAATTCGAAAGTGTGGTTGTACCTATCACCTCAGCCGCTGATAGGTGAACCAGAAAGAAACACGCAGCAGCAGGAAAAGTTCTCTCTGATTCACTGTCGCTTATATTGCTAGGGTTCTTTCTCTTCGGGACACCCGATATGTTGGCGGGGGACAGCGATAACTTTCAGAACAAAGCGAAGCAAGAAAGACACAAACAAGAAACGCAGCCTTTCGCCCAGGGTGCAATATACTGAGGTAGGTATCACGGACATTCAAAGACAGAAACGAGGCAGGAAATAAAGTTCCGAGTTTAGTGTTTCGACAAGTTTTAGTTCTATCGCGGTACTTGCAACGCTCTCAAATATACTGAGCCCACGGTGTTCCTCAAACAAAAATCTCAGCCACAGCGCACCGCTCAAACCAAAAGGAGTGAGAATAAATAAAATAGAAACATAAAGCCCGGTCCCTTCTCTGCGTTGTGGAGAAGCAAATAGTGCCGACCATAACGTTGAAGACAAGTTTTAAAAACTTAGCGTAAATGGCTGCAGAGATAAACGAAGGAGTCAACTGCATACAACTGAAATACTATAAGGTGCTACTTCATACTGAAAACTGTTCTCGAGAGTGTTCATATAGCAACTTTTTCATTCCGATTTTTAACACCTTCACTCTGCTTTTTTATATTCTTATTTGAATAAACTTACGCGGTCTTGAATCTATTCCTTGATGCTAAGCTGCGTGCCGGTCTGATACGCTGAGGGCCTGTGTTCGAACCCAAATGCCGGCTGTTTTCTTTTT